>NW_017728913.1:2885031-3023557 GCF_001723895.1 Crocodylus porosus
TTTAGGCTGGACATAAGGAAGAATTTCTTTACTGACTTCCTGCCCTTTGGGCAGGGGGCTGGACTCGATGATCTCCCGAGGTCCCTTCCAGCCCTAATGTCTATGAAATCTATGAAATATGAAGTGCTTGATTCTATAAGGAACACAAACATAAACATATTTTTTGAATGTAAAAAAAAAAAAGAAGAAATAATATGAGATCCAAGGACCTGGCAGTAAAATGCTACTTTCATTTAATGAGGTTTGAGGTTGCAGAAAAAATACAAAGAAAGAAAGTGAAAAAGCTTAATTCTGATCTTGCAAGAATTTATGATAGTCACTATACTGATGTCAAAGCAGGTCATTCCAGATTCAGGAAAATATTATGCACATGCTTAAGGCCCTCATTATTCAAGGCAGCATTTGAGTACAGGTTTCCCTCAATTTATGTGGGTTCGTTATATGCGAATACTCTCTTATGCAATGAGCATATTTTGACCCATAATTCGTCATATGTGAGTTAACTTCGCTTTTATGTGATCTGCATAGATGCCCCCCTGCCCAAGCAGGTAAGTCTGTAAGGGGAGGGGAAAGGGCTGTGGCCCCACTCACCCCAGCCCTGGCTGTAGCGGCCCCAGGAGCAGCCAACACCAGCTGCCTGCACCAGGGCAAGGTGGAGGCCAGGAGCAGAGGTGAATGGGGACAGGCAAAGCACGGTGCAGCCCAGCAGCTGCTGGCAGCTGGCGCCTGCCGTTCCCGGAGCCACTGCAACTGGGGCTGGGGTGAGTGCCTTGCTGCTCCTTCTGCTTTGCTGCCCTGTGCAGCCCCAGGAGTGGCACCCCTCCCTTTGCCCCTTTCCTCACCGCCATGGGAACCTATCCCTATTTGTTACATTGTAAAGTGGGTTTGCGTTATGCAAATTCTGTTTATGTGCCATTCTCCGGGAACGCATTTACAGCGCAAATCAAGGGAAACTTGTATTTGTTTAGCATACAGGTCCAACAAAAAGGAAACTAACTGACTAGATCCTGAGGACAGCTACTGGGGCCTCTCACCTCTACAAACAAACCTTTGGTCAAGGTTGAAAAACAGTGGAAACATAAGGAGACATGCCCTGCCAATGACTCTGCTATACCATTTCTGTGAGTGAAGGACATTCACTGCAGTTGTTTTTGTACCTTTCATGAATGCAAAGCTCAATAAACACATAAAAGATGTACACTACCCCCCTACCCCAAACACACAGTTAAATAAAAAGCCAAGGGATCCCATAATAGCCTATGAATCTCCAAACAATTTCAACAGGAAAACACTACCCTAAATGTAAAGGTCACAATTAGCAGCTGATTACTCAAAACACACCTTTAAACACTATTTTAATAATTTCTATTTTCTGTGCAAGAGTCCTTTACAAGTCAAACACTTGTTCTGGTTGAGAGGCAATATCACTGCAGTCCACTGAAATGTTGAGAAAATGGATTAGCAAACCATAGGTTGCCCCCCTCCCTTCTTGTTCATTACCACCAGGTTTTGAAAAATGATTAGCTGTGGTTGTTATTCATTAGGCACAACTCAAAAATCTGAATTATAAACACCTTGGTGAGGTTTTATTCTAATCAGCCTATCCTGTGTCTTGCAATTAATACTAACATGACAAAAATAATATTTAACTGCCCCCACCAACCATGAACACACACATGCTAAATTCAGATGAAAAAGAAAAGGAGAATGAATTCATAAATAAACAACAGAAAACAAGAGCTTATCCACACCCCCCTCCCCAATGCCCACACTCAACAGTTCATTTAGTTAATACAGGAAATAAGAGTGGGCACACTGTAAATTGTACACACAAAGTAGCTGTCAATGATTCGCCTGCTGGGGTCAGTTGCTATCCAGCTGATAGATATCAGAAGAACAAGAACACTCAGGCATGATGAATTAAGTGATTGCTATTGGTTGTGTGCTCGCCCTAATACTCTGCTTGGGACCATAGTCAATTACTGGGGACTGGTAATGATACTGATCAAATGCACTTAGCACTTCTGCCCTATCATCCAGGAGGCTGCAATCCTGTCAATTTTAAAATACAAGGCCCTCAGGGTGTGAGATTCAACATGAGCCCCAAGGTGCCCAGGGTAAGATTCAGTGTGAACTGGCTACCAGCTAAATAAAGCCTCAAAGCCAGCAAGAAAAAGTGGCTTTTCCCCTCTCTTTTTTAATTATAAATAGGTTTAGGTAAATGTAAGCAAAATCTTTCCTGTCAGAAAACACAGACTATATATGCTCTACCATCATGAAAAGTGTCTGTCAGCAGTTTCACAGCAGCAGATACTCAGGTCTGAAGTTGTGACTGGCTACAGGAAACAAAAAGCTCATTCCCACCCTAAATGACTGCTTCCTGTAGTCTGAACCTTGCAGCCCCATTCCTGCCCGGTCTGATCCACATCCTATCCTTGTGATCTGCAAGCAGCAACAGTTTACTTCATTATCTTTATTTCAGAATGTCAATTTCTTTCCAATTTTTATGTCTAGGGAAAACAAAAGTTTTGCCGCTGGCTTCAATAAGAGAAGGGTCAGGCTGTAAATTTCTCATTAGTCACCCTAAACCAAACTATCTTTTCCTTTCCCTCTGTAAATAAAGGTAGTTAGCCATGCAATCTGAAGTCAGGCAGAAGGGAGGGTAGATATGCACCTTATATGCTAACTCAGGGGTGGGCAATTATTTGAGCCCGTGGGCAACATAGGCAGTTCTGAGGAGCTGTTACAGGCTGGTCAGCACTGCCCTCTGTGCCCAACAGCCCAGAGTCTGCATGCCCTGCGGCTCTTCCCCACCACCACCACACAGCCCCAGCCCCAACCCCAGCCCATGCCCACTCCAGACTGATCCTGGCTGGAGTGGACCAGTTCTTGACCAGTCAGAACTTGCACACCTGCTCTGGACTGCCCACCCACGCTGAGCAGGGCAGTAGCAGGGGTGGCAGCCAGGCAGAAGCTGCTGTTAGGCATGGGGGAAAAGCAGCCACATTCCCCTCGCCACTGCTGGGACCTTCTTTCTGCAGCCACCCAGAGCCTGTGCCTAGACTGCCCTGGAGCTCCTCTCCACTGCTGCCCCAGTGGGCAACCTGAACCCACCACTGGGCTAACTAAACAAGACCACACACACACCCCCACACGCACACTTTCTCTCTGCCATATGCAAACTGTCCCAAACACTCTGAATGCCCCATTGGCTTTGTCAACCATCTGGACTGGTCAGCAATCCAGAGCACAATCCAGAACTGTCTTTACAGTCAGGTTTCATTTAGCCATCTGTACAAAAATAAATTTGGAAGCAATTACAAATCAACTATCCAGAGGAAATTTACAACAATTATTTCTGCAGACAAGAATATGTTCTCTAGAAAGGAATTCACTACTTGTTTTAATAATAATAGTAAAATAATGAAAAAGAAAACATCTTGTACATCCATAGTACCAAAGTATTTTTACAAATTATGCAGGGACCACTTCATCTACTCAGAACCTAAAAGCAAACAGCAATTGAAGACATGAGATTAATTTTACCACATCCAGTGAAAATTTCAGAATGCAATGAGTGAATCAGGACTTTTAGCAAGTATTTACCCATCTGTAAAATGAAGATAACAGTCCTCACCCAAAAGTGTGTTGAGAAGATTCATTAATTAGTCAAGAAAGAAACTTTCATATTGTCAAGAATTACTGATATTTTATTAATGGTGCAGTGTTAAGAGTGCTAAATGATGCCAGGTTAATCCTCATTCTTGCAAAAAGTGCTGCAGGATCTTTGGCAACCACAACTAATTTATAATTCCAGTTGTACATCTCATCTGAAAGATGGTACCCCCAGCAGCTCAGTGGCTCTTCACACCAGGCTGTGCCATTACATCATGCAGACAACAAAAGCAGACCACCACAGGCTGCGCTATCACCAGATATCATTGCCTGCAAAAGTCAGGTGACCTTTGAAATCTCCTGTGCAGGGGCTGACAGTCTGGCCATGCTCAACTACAAAGCAGTACACTTACAGGCAAATTAAATGAATTGGTGTACGGTCAGGTAGTTCATGAACTACCAATGTCTGCTACATAGAAGTTGCTCCCCCCAGTTGATCCCCTTAGTGCCAGTCTGAGCAGAGAGTACCAAGTTTAAATAGCCGTGGAGAATGATTTATGCTCTCACCACTACAGCTGGTCTGCAGTAGAACTGAGACATGTTAGCGGGGAAGCAAGGAGACTCTTGCACTATTGGCAATTTTTACAGCATACTTTGACTCTCAGGACTTTGGGTAGGACCATCTGTTTGTTTTGCTTTGTATGACACCAGGCCAATGGTGTCCTGGTTCATGACAAGAGCTACAGAACAAACATAAACAGGATTTCAGTCTCCAGGGATGGCACCTTTCACAAACACTCGCTAAACCTACTTTAAAAACTGACCCTAAGAGAGAGAGAAAGAGAGAGAGAGAATTAAATTGCCTTAACAGGCAGAAAACTCAGCAAAGCCATATCAAGTAAGAGTCCACATACCGTATAAGATGAAAGAAACATTTTTCCCAGTGAGTTTAACTATGTATTTTTGAGAACAGCCTATGAAGACTGCTACTTCAATGTGACTGGACAATGTTCTGTACAAAACTTATAACCTGCTCCATCTATGGGCTGAGTTGAGGCAATTACTAGTAGTTTATTATTCCTTCTATTATGTAATACAACTCTCAATATAAAATGCAATAACCTAATCCCTTTCTCTAATACCGTCAACCTCTCTCATTAATTCTAGATACATAGTTCAAGAAGACACAAAGGCAGAAACCTCAGCATTTGCTTCCTGACATTAACAAATAGAAATCAAAACTTCCAAGGTAATTGTTCTTGAAAGCGCACACAGTCAAAAAATGGGGGTCTTTTGTAAACTAAGATTTTGAAGAAATTATACAGTTTTCAGAAACAAAAGCAACCCTTACTCCTTACAATCCTTCCCAATTTTTAATTCACTGTAACATGCACATTAATGCTTGACTGATTAGTTTCAGAACTCAATACAGTTTTTTGTATCCTGCCTACTAAGGCCACACACATCTTCCTGATACTGGAATACATTACTAGTTTTGCATGCTGAATAGTTATTTATTTACATGGCTGCCTCTGAATTCTTTCGAAAGCTTAGTCTCACTGATTAGGATAAATGTTCTTTTGAGAGGTGTTGCCAGGCTGCCCTGATTCTCAGACGTCAAAGGATGGGGTCTGTAGAATCTGTCAGAAATAACTCACATGGTCTAAGGGCTTTGCAAATTACAATTGATAGATATTCTACAGTGGCCTCAGTTAGATACCCCTCCCACCTATCATCATCCAATCCCTTCTCATCACCCAATCCCTTCTTGTCTTCTTAAATCTCCTGATAACAAAAAGCAAATTAAAAAGGAACAGTGATACAGTCTTTGCTTTTTGGAGATCAGCAATCAAGCCTGTTCCACTAGGGAACCCTTGCAAGCGTTCTTTCATCACTTAAGGTGCTGCAGAGACCAAGGTACTGATCTCTAGAACTTTTAGCAACTGAGACTTAAGATGGATAACAAAAAGAAATTTAACTGAGTTTAAAATAAAACCAAAAAATACTGTTTTCCCTGCTATAGAAGTTTAGGGTTGGGGCTGTGACTGGTTTTGCAGGACTGAAATCTGTCTCTTAAAGCACACAGTTTTTTTCACAAGTTGAAAACAGTAGTTAACTTCTGTTAGCATCTAACACCTTGGGCTGCATTCACCCCCACAGCTGCAGTGAGGGGCAATTTCCACTTCTCATGCCTGTCAGGGCAGCTGCAGCCTAGGGCAGAACACCTCCCTCCCCAATGCATGGCAGCACCTTTGCTTCAGGCTGATCCACTGTCTTTCAAGATACCAAAGGGGTCCAAAAGTTTTGGGTGAGGCACTCACTTCTGGACAAAAGTGATGGGATCCTGCTCCAAAGTGGCAGTAAATGAGAGGCATTTTTCACTATGTACCAAAATGGTAGTTGAGGGCAGTGGGTATGTGAGAGATAATGGCCCTGAAATGAAGGCTGACAGAAATTACACATAAACTGGTATAAGTGATTGGAAATCAATTCAAATCCATAACACAACAGAAGTTCAGTACACATAAACTGTTTCCAAAATGGCCAAAACTAGTTTAGCATAAACCTGGATGGATTCAGTATCAGACTTAACTGACTTAGGTTAAATCTGTTTACTGAACTTCTGTCCCAGATCCCCTCCAGATTCAAGCTGTCTGCTCCAGCTGAGCTGGGAGATGGGCTGTAGCACCCCCCAGCTTCTGGCCTGGGCCACTACAGGCATGTGGCTGCATTTCTGGAATCAAAAGTGAATGTCTGTTCACTTCCTTATTGGCTCAATCTACGCATCTTAAACTAACCTGCAAAGACTGAATCAATTCAGCCTCAGGCTTTTTGACTGTCTGTACTTAGCCTAAATGTTTTGAGGGCTGGAAGCAGGATATTTTCACTGCAGGGTCCTGGACTCTAGAAACCACCTCCATTAATCTCCTCTGGGTTGCAAACTGTCAGCCTTCAGGACACAGCATCCAACTTTTGGCTGGGGAGGGTGGCCTAAAATATAACTGGACAAGACTTTACTAGTACTGATAATAACCAACATATCCTTAAATGTGCTGAGAACTAATGGTTGTCTTTAAACATATGAAAAACATCAGCTAAAAATCAGCTGTATTTAAATATTTTGGGCCCATCCAAATAAAGCTGAAGCTTCAGTCAGAGCCTGTTTAAATCAATAAGCTTTGTGTAGCAGTTAAGTCAGACACAAAACTCTGTATCCATCTAGCCATGCATAACCCCACCCTGCACAACACATAGTAGCCACAGTCTGGTATGACAGTTTATTTTGGTGAGTGAGAAAATGAAGCATCTTTATGGCACTTGAGAATGATCCTCATAAGTGGAGACAAATATCATACTCGTATCAAACCTAAACCATTGTGAATTACACATTTACAGTGAATCATTCACTTGGCATATTTTTCCCACAGTCCTCTCTCACTTATTTTACCTGTTTTTCAACAATTAAACAAAAGGACTTAATTGGGGGAAAAAATTTCTTCAGTTTTTCCCCTCAGATAGCAACAGTATTTTCATCAAGGCCAGCATCCCATATTTTCACTGTACTTTTTTGATCCTGCCTACCGCATGAGATAGGCTAATTGAACACTTCTGAACTACTGCTCATAATGTTTCTGCAAAAAGTTTGGATGCCCTTGAATGGGTGGATTCCTGACACTGAGAAAATCACACTAGAAAATCCATACTGCACTACAGACAGTGAAACTGTGCTCACTGTTTCACCAGAGCAGATTTACTGAGGCCCATAGAGCGGGCATGATAGAAGGAAGATGTTGGCTGAGTGTATATCTAACAAATACTGAGACAAACTGAGCCCAATTTCTTTGAGGCTGCTGCACGACAAGTGAGATTAGGAGAGCAAAATCTTCTCCCAGTTTGCAGTTACTGAAGACCATTACAAAAGGAACACCCCTTTTGGGAAAATACTCTGCATAACATTGTGAAAAGTTCAGAGAGTTAAACAGGATACAAATGGACTGTCATTACAATCACAACTCCCCTTATGATTTGTCATCAGCTCTACAATAAGATCAGTCTCAGTCTTATCTGTACAGGATCACTCCAGTTTTCTTCATCAGTATATTCCCAGGCAACAAGTCAACAATGATGCTCTGCACTAAAACCTGGATGCAATTTCCCATATCCCTAATCAAAACTGTAATGGGCTGTTTCATCTACAGTTGATCCACTAAAAGATATCACAAAAAAAACCCCCTTGCCTCTACATTTTCTGGCCCATCACAGCTACAACCACACTCCAATCCTACAATGATCCTTCACTTAGCAAGATGCAACATCCTTTTTTATATCCTTTCCATTGGGTCAGACCACCTGAACATATTATAAAGTCCTGGGTGGGTGGCAAGTAGGGAAGGACTATTATTAGATAGCAAAGCAGGACTTTGTTGTAGCAGCAATTTGACAAAACAAAGGTGAATTAGTGTCCAGCTCTGTCTGTGTTTACATCACCCCTTGTAAATTAACCACTATTTACTACCAGTGGTATCTTGAGGAAAAGACCTTTGGCTGCAGCCAGCTAGATGATGTAGTAGCAGCTCAGGAGACATTTTTCAAGAGACCATTTTGGGATGGCAGCCACATCTTTATGAGGTCCTAGAATTTCAATAATGAAATTAAAAACAGAGCTTAGGACTTGTGGGACTAAAGGAAACTAGACACATGGCTAAGTAGTATCTTTTCCTTTATAGCTTCTCTCAAACTACAAAATAAAAAACCCACACAATTCTTCATGATCACGAATGCAAATCATAAAAGCCAACTTCCTCCTAATGCAGCAAGAGCCAATATAAGGAGAGCTAAAAGAGGGAAGGCAAGATCACGTTTACAAAAAATATGCATCCAGCAGGCCGCATCATTATACCTGTGCCCCACCATTAATGTCATTGATAAATCTGGCCGACATGTATTTAAAGCAAGATAAAAGGAGAAAGGACATCTGTTAATAAATATCAGCAGAAGGAAGATGCTATTTAAATCCAAGAGAGAAGAATTTGGTTTCAGACAGGGTTGCACTCTTTTGGAGAGGGTGATTTTCAAATAGCAGATGGCAGGTAGGCACCTAACTGAAAAATAGTCTTAGGCCTCTAACTGCCTTTGTATCTAATAATGTTGTTTTAAAAATATACCAACTCCTGTTTCCTAAAGAGATTATGAGAGACTTAAGTATATATTCAAGAGACGGCCCCAGCTTAACCAATCGTCTCTTTGAAATTTCTGACTACAGTTTTCACAAGCAATTGTCCTCTTCATATCACTAAAAGTGACTTGCTTGCATGAGTGTTTAACACATTAACAGGGGAGAAGGAAAATATTAGAAAGGAAGAGAGGAAAATATGATTATTATCACAGCAAATACTGTGGACTCAAGATAGGTATAACTGAAATTATTTTTAGTTTTTTCTAGATTCCAAGTTGATAATGTTGCTGGAACTCAAATCTGCCCAGCTCAAATCATGACATTTCTTCAGGAGTTTTATGCTATCAGGATGGCGCAGGCAGGTGCAGTGTCAATGAATTCAATAATACTGAGTTTGTTTAACACTTGGTCTGAATATAGTCCAGTATTGTTAGTGCATTTGTAAAATCTGGAGAAGTAACTCTGCCATCATGTGGATCTGTATATTTTGGAAGGTAGCATATTGGATAATTATGAGATCAGTCAAAAGTAGAACTGTTAATTTGTTCATACCATCCAATCAATCTTCAAATATTGTGTTTCATAACAAGAAGAACTCACATTTGAGTTGAAGTTGTGTAACAAGCAAAACACCCAGTCTCCTCAGTCTCTTGCTACAAGCATCTCAGGGGAAAAGAAAGAATGTTTTGATTGGTCGGCTGTTTTCTGGAGAGCACTGGCCAAATCATTTCTAGACATTCACTAACATTTTGCTCCTTTATATAACTTGCTGTTTCATGAGTAATATACTAAACACTGGGCACATCTATACATTCTTTGATGCACATTAAATATAGTACCTCCAATGTGAGGTACTAAATTAATGGGCATTAGGCTGCCCCAATGTGCAGTAGCACAAATGCATACTTTCTAGGTGACAATTAATGCAGAGCAGCCTATTTTACTGTGCATTAGCGTAATAGCACTTTTTTTACATGGTATTTTAATGGGCAGTAAAATAGGCTACAGTAAAATAGTGCACGTGTAGACACACCCACTGAGGATGAAAAACTTTATGTGCTTTATATGTATTAGTAACAATCACAAAATGCTTGAAACAAGCAAGCAGTATAATATCCATTTTACAGAGGGACAAACTGAGGGTGACTTTCTTTCACTGTAGCTATGTCAATTTGCCTAGTTTAAAAATTAGAGCTTTTTCATACCTACCAGCCCTGCAGATATGCCAAGTGAATGGACACCAAGAGGGACACCAAGTACATTTGGGGATGTTAGGGGGAGGTTAAATTAGTTCAAAAAAGACACCAGATATCAAGTAGGTCAGGATGGGGGTGGTCTGGCAGAGGACTTAGGGAGGCAAGCAAGCTGGGAGAAGGATTGGGGGTCTGCTGGGGGTTGCGGGAGGCAGGCTCAATCTGCAGGGTTTTGCTGGGATCCAGGAGGCTCTGGTAGGATCAGGGGGCTCATGAGAAGATACCTGTGATACTAGTAGCTATTTTTAACTCTCTGACTTCACAGTGAACCTGCACCCCCATCCCTTCTGCTGCTCCCCACACCAGGGCTTATTTGCTTGGCCGCGGCAGCAGCAAATGCTAATAAAAGTACTGACACCTGGAGTGGCATGTGGGATGGGGGCGATGAGGGGCCGGGGAAAAGAATAGCCATGTGGCAGGTGGAAGAAAAGCACTGCGACAGGGCTGGGGCCAGCTACTGGTTTTTCCCAGACCCGGGGCTATGCAGGGAAAGTGTACACAAGTTCCATGCACTGGTTTGACCTAAATTGAGTAAGTTTGATACCATGTCTATCCAGATTTAAACCTGATAACACAATTTTTAGACCAATTTATGTGCATAGAATGTACATAGTCAGTCACAAATTTAGCTTTTTCCTTTTTTTTTTTGTATTAGGGCTGGAAGGGACCTTGGAAGATCATTGAGTCTAGGGGCAGGAAGTAAGGTTCCAGATTGAGTTCTGGTCATTGAGAGACCAAGTCTGTAAGAGTAAGGTCAGCACTAGGACAAGCTAAATTTAAATTGGACAGCCACTTTAAACCTGATTTAATCTCTCCAAATGTCTGTATTTAGTTAAAAGGGAAACCCAAGACTCATTAAAATCAAATACCCAAACTCCGTCTGATTTCAGTGGGATCTGAGTTTTACTCTGCTAGTTGGACCAGGCTCTTTTCTGCTGGTAATCCTCAGATTTCAAACATTTTTAGGTTAAATTATGCAGTTACATTGGTTGTAAAGATAATCCCATTGTCTTCAAATTAGGTCTTCATTTACTTTTGTGGAATAACCCTCCCGCCCCTGCAAACAAACAATTCTACCCATACACCACATTTTTTTTCTTATTAAACTGAACATATATCAAGTCCAAAATTTAGGGGACAGAATAAACACAGAACCCCCACAATGCACTTCTACAGTTACTATTCAGAGTGGAATCAAACTCTTTGCACATTAAAGTGTAGTTCCACATATTTCAGGGTATCTTGTTATATCACAATAGCTTTATCACTCTATTCTTCCTTTATTAACCATGGCATGTAAAGCAAGAGCACAAAAGAAGCTCTCAAAGACAGAAATCCCAGAGTGCTTTGGGAAAATCTAAGCAGAACTATTCTTCTGCCTCTGATATGTTAGTAAAGACACCACCATCCCTCATCCCTCCAGAAGCATTCTTAATTAAATAAGAATCTATTTAAAAAACAACTCCCCTCAGCATAAACTCCCACCCCCAACCTTCTCTCTCAATTTGAAAAGTGATCTATCTTGTTTCCTTGCCTTCTCATTCCTTACATGCTCATTAGCAATGGTTTCTTCTGAACATACACATCATCATAAGACTCTCAAATTCTGAGAGAGAGGGGAAAGAGAGAGAACTAGCAATAAAAAGCTGAGTAAGACTGCTAGGCCTGAGACACAAGCAAGCAAGTGCAAACAAAGAACACCCTGACTTTCACAAGGAAACAAAGACGGCTGAGAGAAGAACACTGGGAATCTGGGATTAAAATACAGGCTAGTGCTTGATTGTGCGTCAGTTATACTCCAGCCTTTCTAACTAGGTTCAGTGATCAACAATAACCAAGCCATGGCAGATCAGACCCATATCACACCATTTTCTGTGGGTGGTAAAACAGTTCAATTAAACGAGTCTTAAACATCAAATGGCAGTTTTCAGCATGGGTACTGTTCCTATTACATGCACTACTCTAGCTTGTTAAAAACCCTTTGGATGTACATTTTTCTCTCATGGTTCTGGGCTGTTCACAATACAGAGCTAAACAAAGCGTCATATTTTTTCCCCCCTAACAGAAACCTTGAGAAGCATTGTCTGAAAAACAGAAAAATACAAGTTGTTCAAATCAAGGGGAGGGGAACAAAAGAACAAAATGCAAAGATGAAGTCCCTCCCTGTCAGTCCCAGAGGTAACAAAAACTGTCACGTGACTGTTACCAAATCCTTTCCCCATTCTTCCCAAATGGGCAATTTAGTCTAGGATCTAAATGCCTTCCTTTCATGTTAAACACATTTTTTCCCCTGAGGTGAAGGACATTCCCACACATGCACCTTCAGGAGAAGAGTTGCAGAGCATCTCTTAGAAGGGAACTAAAGCAGAAAAAGCCTTGATGTTCTCTAGTCTTAAGGCATGAGATGGATGAATGACATGCTTAAATCATACTCTGAGCCCAAACAGCACCTACATGACTTCTAGGCACCTAGACTGTGAAAAGTGATCCTACCTGGACAGAAGGCATAACCTCACACTAAGTTGCTTAGATTCCTTATCCATCTTCTTTTGGGCTTGGAATGATCTCTAAGAGACTAGACTTGGGCTACTAAACAGTCTCAGAATTGGGCCATAAAGACCACCCAGATGTTTGCCTTATTCTAAGCTCAGTTGCATTCCAAGTCCTGAGTCCTTTAAATGGGAAAAGAATCCACTGAGATTATGTTACCAAGGGGTAGCGGGAGACCTGCCCACACACATCTGGCCAACAGCCTAGTAGTTAGGACACATGCTAAGGACATGATAAGGATGCATGCTAAATCCTCTCCAGCAAGAGAAGGGTCAAAACCCACACCTTCTACTTCCCAGGAAAAATATCCTAAAACCACCAGCCAATAGGCAAGGCAAAGCAATGCATGGAAAATGCATGGAAACTGCTTTGTGGGGAGAGGACCCACAACCCAGAGCCTTAATGGAACTCAGTAGCTCCTTGACTTGAACCTCGGTTCTTCTGAGGGTACCGCCACTACATGCTGCTTAATTTGTTCTCTCACAGTCTGTGACTTCAGGTATTTCACATGAACTAGATCAGGGATCCCTTAACACAGTCCAACACATCCTGCTATATTATCTCTTAATAAGGAGGTCCAATGGGACCACAAGGTTCTATGGAACTGCACGCCCCCAAGCTGCGATCCTCCACCTAAACAGGCCAGTTGCTTGATGCTACCTTTAGACCTTTTGTGTCGTACTTCAGATTTAACCAAGAAGTTAAACCATGAGGAAGCCTGCCCTGAATCTGCTTCACTCTATGTAATGGCTCCCAGAATGTTGCAAATTTGTCCTAAATGGGAAAAGTTTCAACACTCCTGAAACAGAATGTCAGGAGAGCAAGCATTGCAGAATGAATACAAGATTTTTAACTCACTCCAGGACTTCTGGCAAAGGATTAGTAATAATGCTCTGAAGAATGAATCGATCCCTATCTATACTGCATTTATGGAAAATAAGGAGATTCAGTGGATTTTTGGTAACCTGATAGTTTTTGGAACTCACTTTAGGAACGCTGTGGTAAGATTAAATGGACCTTTCCCTTCCCCATTTCCAAGGAAGCTGTGCCAGGAGGGACTGGGAGAAGGGATCATATCAGGGACCATAATTGCAAGTCTGATTACAGGGTTATTTGCTCTGGAATGTCCCTGTGCTGTGGGCCTGCTCTCTCCACAGAGGATCTTACATTAGTCTAACAGAACGCTATCAAAGCACTACAGCACAGTCTGGTAATGCCTGCAGCAAGTACCTCAGCTTCAGAATAGTGCTTTCAGAAAAAATGTCTGCAAGGATGTCCTGTTTGTTCTTGGCCAGATGTTCAAAGGGGAAACAGATGAAAGGAAAATGATCCAACCATTCAGAGTCTAAACTGCAAACAAGTCAGCTTTAGGTTTTCATGGCCTTCTGATAAACACCTGTCCCCCACCCCCACCTTATGGAGCCAGTCCCAAACCCTCTTACCATCATATTTAGGGTCCTTTTTTTGTGGAATAATGGAGGGAGTTTTATTACAAGACCAGTATGGGCCAATTCAGCAAAGCACTTAAGGACATGCTTAACTTAAAGTCAGGGGACCTCAAACATTTGCCTAACTACTTTGCTGAACTGAGGCCTTAATAAGGGAGTAATGAAAGTATTTACAAAAGCCTGAGCCAGGTCATGTGGTGGGCAAGGATGGGGAGGACAGCTTCAGAGACTGAGATTATTTTAAGGGGAGTCTACTTTCAACCTATTCTGGGCAGTTGTGAAATGAGTTGTGTTCCCATGTGGGAATGAGATTTCAGAACTGGAAGCACCATTACTGATGTGATTTATGTTTTATCCTTGGATACTGGTTGGGCTAGGGGAAAAGGATACTGCCATTTTAGATCCAGAACATCAGTTGCTTTTTCCAGTTTTCAGCGATTACAAACATCAGCTACCTACCAGATCACAAGCTAAAATAGCCACCTTTTATTTTAATGTAAGCTCATAAGAGAATTAATTCTATCCTCATTAATGCCAATGCGAATTCTACTGCTGACTTGAATGAAGCAGAAACAGGACCTCAGTGGCCTGATTCATTCCTTGCTCTTACTGAAATCATTGAGTTTTAAGCTAAGCATGGATCAAGTAAAAACAGTCAAGAATTCAGGTCCTGATCCAGTCAAGGCTGTGTGTACGTGTGCCTGAGTGGAAGATCTGGCCCTCATTGTACTGAATGCTAAAGAGTTCTAACCCTACATTTTACCTTTTTAGCCACCTGCGATAGTATTATTGTCACAAGAAGTCTGCTCATTCCTAGAGACACAAACCCCTAGTATATATGTGTGTAGCTAGGAGGGTACCTGGAATATTTTATATCCAAACTACAGGACTGTGGTGAATGTTGTTTTACCTACTTGTTTTGATTTACTCTTAGGCTATCTATGTTCATTAACCAATGTAAGCCACGGGGTTCTCGCTAACTGTGCAATGAAACCTCTCCGTCCCTTTCCTGAGGTGGTAATGAGAAGGAGATATGAGCAGTGCAGTGGCTGTATCTGCCTAATCTCATAGACAAAGCAAAGAAAGAGAATCAAGACAGTTTGTTTGTGTGCATGAGTGTGCATAAAAGTCTAATATTAATGCATATTGTAATTACTAGACATTTTCTATTTCATTTACTTGTTTCTATGTTATGATGAGGGCCAACTGACATAAATGAAACAGAACAGCTCCTGAAACTCTTTACTGAAATTGAATGAATACATATTTTTAAGAGTAGGGTTTGTCAAGTCTCAGGCAAAGGTTCACCATGCCAGATGTGCACTATGTTAGCTTGTGTTCCATCCTTTCATTATGAGCTTCTACAAATAAACTTGGAACTACCTTTTTCCTAGAGTCTACCTTGATAAAATTCCCTGGCTGTCCCTCTAGCTCTCTATCCATGAGATGCTCTTTTCCTTTCAGCAAAGTTGAAAGGGAACTAACAAGACATATCACCTCTGGCTGCCTAGAAGAGTTAGCAGAGTAGCTCTACAGCTTGTTGTAGCATTAATGTTTTTCCCTTTATAGAAGGAGGACAAGATGTTCTTCACGTGGTTCTGTCATCCTAATGTACTGGGTTAAAGACATGCACCATAAAATGTTTTCTATGACACGCTTCTAAAACCCTTGCATGCCCTTTTATTTCAGTATGTAATGGAGTCAACATAGCATGCTTCCACTCTCATCACACATTGACAAAATGCTGTAAGGTAACTCAATGTTGCAATGTTGTCATATTTATACAAATTAACAATATTTTAAGTCAGTTTTTTACATACATTTATGTGAAAGCACAAAAAGGTGATAGTCTACCTTTCACATGAACTCCCCTTTTCCTTTTCCATTGGGAAAATCAAATTGATGGGAGATGAACAAGAGAGCAAAATCCTTATCTTCAAGCAAAAAAGGAAAACTCAAGTTAAGCTGATGTCCAGCCAAACCCAATAGAGAAGGCAAGCTGAATGGCTGAAAAACTTCACTTTTCTGGTTGCACTGCTTGAGCCTCTAGTTCTGCAATTATCCAAAACAACTTTTCTTTCAAAAGCCACCCTGGAGAGTCATTACTGATTTCAGAGGGTGGTCTGTAGACAGAGCCGCTTGTGCTCTGTCTCTCAGAAGCAAATTGTCAAGCTATATGACAAATCTCAACTTCCTACACGTCAACCTACCAATTAATCCATTAATTAAACTACAGAGAAAACTGTTGTTTAAACACACTTATATTCATTTTTAAAAATGTATATGGGTGCATCTTACCCCAATATACACAATATTAATGAAAACTTATGAAATTTCTGTGACAAAGAACATGCTTTCCAGTTACTGAGGACATGAGGTTTGAATTTGCTGTTTTAAGCTAGGCTTTATTTCCATTTAATTTTTTTGTTAATATAACCAGTTTAGTATGAAACTCCTGAGAGAATTTATGCTCCCTTTTTCCTGGTAGGTCATAATGCAGACTTTGAAATCACTGCAAAAGATTCCAGGCATTCCCATGCATTCAGATGTTGATTATAATTTCCTTTGCTATGGACCAGAATGTAAAAGGTACTGAGTGTTTGCAAGGCTGATGCTGATAATGTAGGATGCACTGGAAATATCTGGATTGTAGAAAGGAGACAGCTGAAGTTGAGAATGGGAACAGATTATTGGAGCGGGGATAGAATATTGAAGGTTATATTGTCTATTTTGTTGCTTTTTATGGTTTGCACTGGCAGACTCTATAATTCAACTCAAATTAGTGTAGGGGATTTTTTGTACAGGAATACACACAAACATAAAAACACAGGCAGAGGGGATGCATGCAGAACTGTTTCTGAGGGGGGATGAGCTTTTGAAGTTTACCCGTCTGCCCATGATACAAACATACACAATTCTGTAAATGAGCTGCTTTGAATCTTCACCTTAAGAAACAATGGAAACTCCATCCATCGCCCCCCACCCAGTCTCTTCCATGCAATGTGACAAAGCAAATGTATTTCTTATAAACTTCCAGACATGGCTCCTCAGTCTTTCCCTAACAATTTCTTCCTATGCCTTTAGATCTTTGGAATATGTTTAACTGCTTGCCCCATCCTCAAGTCCTTGCTTGCAGCAGTGTAGTTTGTGCATTTGCCTGGCAACCTGACATAAATATCCAACTATCCAGCAGCTAAATTCTGGTGTACTTACAGGCTATGCACAGGAACACCACAGTATAACACACCAAGCATGACACAAAAAACAAATGAATTTCCTCCCGAACACAATGTATAATCTCAAGTTTTGGAATAGGTAGGGGGGCATTTGCTTTCATACCTGCTACTATGTCTTTCACTATTAATTTGTGGTTGATTGGCCAAGATACCTTTGCCAGCATAAGGAAAGGAAGAGGAAGTGGGTTAGAAGCTGTGTTTCACTGGGAAAAATGTGCATAAACAAAATGGAGTACAGGAGACCAACTTAATTCAACTCTTACAGGCACGGCATAAGGAACTATACAAAGCTTTGATTCTGTACTTTGCTTCTGAAATACCATATCACAAATGAACAGAAACCAGATGAGCTATTTGGTTAAAAATCCCAGCTGGTGTCAGTTTTCATGGAAGCCTTGGTGCTGTCCCACATTATGACAGGGCTATCTGTTCTGAGCAGTTCCTCATGTCTGAAATAATGACTGATGGCCTCCTTCCAGCTTGCTTTCAGAAGATAAAGGGAAGTGTGCCCATTGCAGAGATCACTGCTGCATGCAGGAATCATCATCAGGTTTGTCTGTCAGTCCTCTCTGATGAGCATTCAGAGGGCAACATGCCCTCCAAACTACAGATAGGCAAACTCTCATGATAAATATTCAACAAGAACGCCTTTTTCCATTTGTCTTCAGCTTACATTAACACGAAGTATTTTATGAAAAAACAAAGGCATGTTTTCCCTCAGTCCTGCACGTGCGGGATGTGAACAGACTCTAGAGAGAATAAGACTAGGCAATGTCAAAACTCTTTGTAATTTGTTTGCATTAACAGCCAAAAGGGAAAAAAAAGATCACGTGTGTCTGGATTTTAACTGAGGGCATGGGCCCATAAGTAAACTAAAAGAAGGCAGTGTTTTACCATACATTTACTGTTACACAGTAAATATCCATACACATCCTGTTACCCTACAGTAAGTGAGGATTAACTTGAGGGTAGTTTAGCACCGTTTCTTTGGGAGGTAAACTACCGTGGGCCAGCTTCCATTTACTAACTGTAAGAGCAAGTGCATATTGAGCAGGTACTGCAGGGCAGTTGACGCAAAGTAAATCACCACTGTCCTTTACTTCAAAGATACTTGTCTATGAGCCCTAACAAAATCTGTCAGAGTGCAGAGGAAATCTTTAATTGTAGCTGTTCTGATTGCATTAGCTTATTCAGGCAGCTGAGCTTGTTGCTCATTATACCAAGGTTCACACGGGTCATCCTGGCCTTTCGATGCATGACAAAGGGCCACACTGAGACTCCCCTATAATATAAAAAAGTAGATGAGAAGGACTGAAATGAAGTGGGATACTTTGACATGTAATAAACATTTTCTTTAGCCTTTGGTTTAAGATAAAGCACTGTCAATGGCAATAATTTCCAATAATAAAACAGTGCAATAATACCAGTACCAGGTTTGTGTGGGATGCAGGTAAATTTAAATGACATGCCTCATAAAAAGGAACAAACTGAGATCAGTACCTAATAGAATGTACCACATGCACTGTACTGCAATGCCTTAGCACATGGCAAGAGTCAAGGATGTACTGAAATCCTTAACTCTTCAAGTACCATAGTTTTCCAGTCTGCCCACCAAGTAAATGCTTAGAACATGGTACATAAGCAGATTAAAAGCAAAAATCCTTCTTAATGCAGAGTTAAGACTGAGACAAGCAACTTTTAAGGCTGCTTACAGATGTGAAAAAAAACCCAAAATGGCACTTTACTGTCAGCTTGGTGCACCCCAATGTTAAGCACAGCACATTCCCAGAAGAGGCATCACGATAGTCTGACCCAGCTCGCCCAACATCTCTATAGATTGGGTACTTCAGTGGGGCTTTTTGGTGTTTTTATCTAATAGCTGATTGGTGCCTGGGGCAGCGCAACCCTGGGCTCTCTCCGGCCATTGCCCACAGGTGCGTGTGCAGCTGCACTGCCACAGAACCAAGCCAAGGGCGCCAAAGCTTGATGCACCCGTTTGCAGCCTCCAGGCTGCCTGCCACGGCCAGCCTGGGCTCTAGGTAGATGTAGCAGGCAGCCGCCAGGTTACAAAACAGTTGCACCAGGCTCCAGAGCACCAGCACCAGCTCCAGTTCTGTGGTGGTGGTAGCTGTACACATGTCTCTGGGAAGACAGCAGGGAGGGGGCCAGGGGTTGCGTTGCCCCAGCCCCTCCCTTGCCATCTGCCCAGAGGTGTGCATGTACCTGCCACTGCCACGGAGCCTGGCTGGGGCTCCAGAGCCCAACACAGCTCTTTGCAGCCTCTGGGCTGCAGCTGGCCTGGGCTCTGGGCAGCTGTTGCCAGCCACAGGACCTGAGCTGCTTGTAGCAGGGCTTGCAGCCTTCCAGACCCCTGGGCTGGGGACATTCAAAAAGCCTGAGCCTAAATTGATTCAGTCTTTACAAGTTAGTCAACATCTGCTTGCAAGCCTACAAACCAGGCTTTATCCAGTTGGGATGCCAAGAGGAAGGGAGGTGAGCCAACTTGTATAAGTTAGTAACCTGGCTAGGCTAAACCAGTTTGTAACTGTGCAGACATCCCAGAAATGCAGGCCCATGCCTCCAGTGGCTCAGATTAGAAGCCGGGGGAAGGAGAGGGGGCGGTAGTGCAGCTCTCCCTTCCATTCCATAGTGCTGAGCTGAGGGGGGCAGGATGCTCTGATTAGGGAGGGGTTCCCTCCCTCCCAGCAGGCAGTTGATAACATAGTGTTCATCACCCCTCAGTGTTCATCACTCCATCACAAAACAAAGCCTCTTTCCATTAGTTCAAGCTCTTATTAAACAGCTTTTCCAAGGAAGGTACTGGTCTCCCACACCATGGACCATAGCCAGCATGTGGTCTACTAGCTAATGCTGAGAGGTGTCTGTGTAAGGCAGAGGGGAGCAGGGAATCCCTGCTTAGCAGAGAGTGGTGAGGGGGGAGCAGGGAGAAGCTGGGCAGATGCCTGCAGTCTCTGCCGGAGCTCCGGTCAGGGAGCAGAGAGGAGAGGCCAGCTCTGCTGTGGAGCAGAGAGCCAGCTCAGACAGCATGTGCGGTGCTGGGGGAGTCTGGTTTAACTTAAACCAGGAAGGGGCCTGGGACAGACATTGCATAAACCAGTTTGACCCAGATCGGTTAAGTCTGATCCTACATTCAACCAGGTTTATCTCAAACTGGTTTAAGCCATTTTCAAACTGGTTTAAGTGCACTGAACATCTATCTGTTCTGTTACAGGTTTAAACCAGCTTCTGATCACTTAAACCAGTTTATGTGTAATGTCTGTCCCTAGCCCAGCTGTAAGTAGCCTGGGCTTCATTGCCAGTGGCAGCTACTCAAAGCCTGAGCTAGGTGTGGCATGTTGAGCAAAATGGCCTCAAGTGCCATGCTCTGGCACACATGCCAGGCTTGTCAGCTCCTGCTTGAGATGTCCTCTGTGCATATACTCTTCATCTTGCTACTTGCCATTGTGAGAGAAAAGATACTGGGCTAGACAGGCCACTGGTCTGAGCCAGTATGGCACTTCTTATGTTTTTATCATGATATGTATCTGCCTACTACAGAAGCAACATGCAAGACTCAGTGTGAGTGATTCATGGAGTTCGTTTTGAACTCATCACATTACTTCATGTGACCTGCTGATTTTCCAAAGGACCGGAAGGAGAAGCATGCCTGCAGTCAAAGACAACTGCCAAAAACAACTTATACAAGTTGGCTCACCTCCCTTCCTCTTGGCATCCCAACTGGATAAAGCCTAGTTTGTAGGCTTGCAAGCAGATGTTGACATTACATTTTTTTCGTACAACCCCTGGCTCCACTCAGGATACCCAAGTTCTCACTGTTTCTTGAGCTAACTGACTGTATGAGTAGTCATTTAACTAGTCTGAGCCTGAGCTTTTCCCACCTGAAAAATGAAGATAATCTAGCTTTGCTACCTCATATGCCTAAATCCCTTATCCTTTGTCATTAATGTCAATGAGAACAGTGTCAGGCTTTAGAAAACACCGTAAGACCTAAACAAAATTAGTGGAAATGGGTATAAGTATAGAGTATGCATTTGTGTGCACATGTGTACATGCACACACACACACACACACACACACACACACACACACTTTCTATAGGTCAGCCAGTGGAAACAATGCATTATAAAGCAAGACAACTGCTTTGAATAGCTTCATTTTACATAGCACAATATTTTATAAAATATGCTTTGTCCTATTTGTGCAATAACAATGTATATTCAGCAAAACTAATCATTATAACAAACTCCATTTTGCTTTTCTCTCTCTGCAATGTGAAAAACTGCAAGCATACTTTTTAAACAAAAGCTTAGTTTCTGTGGGAAGTCTCAAGACTCTCAGAACATAAGTCTGTGACTCACCTGGGTGGAAACACAGAGGGGCTTAATAAATAAAAGAGCAGAGCAAGCATTAGCACACATGGCTTTGTTGTTGGGATATAGCAATGTCACATGCCAAACACCCAAATTATAGTGTGTTTTCTGAACTGCAATACAAACTAGTTCATCTGAATATGCTCATTTTACAGTTTCACTGGATGAGCTAAAGAAATGAATGGAATGAAAGCTGCAGGCAGTTACCCAATGCCATTAATTGCCAAGAGCCCCATAATTTAAATCATGTTATGAAATCAGATAAAAACAAAGCCCTGTTTTCATCAGACCCCACATAAATGTGGAAGTCAGTAGCATGCTCACAATAAAACAGTGCAGCCATTCAGTCTGCCCAATCCTGGAGGTTTTGTTTATGATTTTATATTCATTTGAACCTTGCAGCATTTTTATTGTCCATGGACTAGGACCATCATGCAAATGAAATGCCAAAATGAGACCCTGTTGATAGCAGAGTGTGGAGATTAACCCTCTCCTTCCTTGCCATGAAATAAAGGATGTTGACACTTCAATTATCATGAACTTCACACTCATAGACAAAGGAATGAAATGAAGAAGGAAGTTCACATGTCTCTTAGAGCTGCAAATTCTGGCAGGTTTCATCATATCAGTTTATATTCCCTTCACATTTTGAAAATTATGTTCATAACCATGAACTAGAAAAAAATTAAATGATTCTGATACATATAAAAGCAGCATCCAAAAAAACTCAAGCCAGCTCAAACCACTTTGATTACAAGGTTGCTTTAGCTGTATTTATGTCTAACTCAATTAAATAAAGAGCTCATAACAATCATGTATAGTTCCTTGTCTCTAAGAATCCTATAAAGATAAACCTGCATACACTTACTACTATCAGGTGATATGGTCCTTACTGTGACCAGGGGCTTTCATCTGGTGGGACTGCAAATAAGAATAAACATTTTGCATGACAGCTGTAGTGTTTCCAAGAGCAGTCCTTCACTCCATGTCCAAACACCTGCTACATGTAGTCACCTCTGAGGAATAACAGCTGTTTGCTAGCACACAGCAATGCTTCCATACTGGGTTAAGACTGGGGAGATAAGGAAAAATATCTGGAAGAAGCAACTTAAGGTTTTGGCGAGATTCTATCAGCCACCCAACTGATCAGGCTCATCTATTAGTTTTTACTAATGTTCGAAGCTTAGAATCTCAGGAGATTTTAGGGGTATCATTTTGCTGCAATTACCAAGATGGCTCTTCCCTACTGGGACTGCACAGGTGCTCATGTGCGTTTCCCTTGGATGTTGATGTTAGCATGATCTATTTATGTGCCACTGTGAGGTTAGATTACTGAAAAAGCCTGGACATGAAGGGTATAAACAGACATTGGGCATCTCCTAGGAGAAGGCCTTTTGTCCCACGATTTTATATCTCACTTTATGTTCCCATGACATATGCCAGATAAAACGTGCTTATGATTTTTCCTCAGTGCCACGTACGCTTATAAGTTAAGCGTGGGTCATTCAAGTTAACTGCAGATCATTCCACGGATAGGCCTATCAAGCTGCATGCTCTTGCTGGCTACCAACTGGCAGAGGGGCAGCAATGCAGCTTGGAAGGGCTATGTGTGTAAATGGTTGCATGACTGGTGTTTTGATCTTGGTTAAAACCTAGGACAGTGAGGACTGCCTCAAACGAAACGTCTGCTTACAGCCAACAACACAAGGCAAATCTTTTCCAAAAATAACATTGTGCAATGGTTTCAGAATTCACTAGGGATAGGCAAGTGGAGTTTCTCCCTGTGGTATCCCTGGCCCATGATTCCACTGGGTTTCAGGTGCAGTTTGAGGTGTTTTCCCCGATTCACAAAGGCCCAATGGCTTGAGAGCCTCCTACCTGAGATCACCTTTCACTTGCATTGTGCTTTTGCACCGAGTTCAGTGCAAGCACTCAAGCTGGAGTCCCACCCCCCCTCAGGTATACATCAGGAGGAGTAAATGACCTAGAATTCTCCGTAAGTGGCCCTGCATTGGGAACACATTACTTCTCTCATTGATCCTCCCACAATGGCTAGAACTTGTTGATGGGCAGAGTGCAAAACCTCTCTGGACAGTGTGGGCACCTCTTTGTTTTGGCTGACTGATCAGGTGTAGGGGACAGAGGAGCTGCAGTGTATTTTTAAAACCACTGATTTTTAAATGGTTTTACTGAGGAAGGTTGGATTTCTAATTGAAGGCAAGGACATGCAGAGCTTAGGACAGGTGTTCTATTATAAGTGCTGAACTGAAATTAATAAAATAAATACAAAGTGCTGTGCTACTGCCACTTTACGTTTCCCTGGACGTTAGAATTTACGTTGCAGAATTCTCCTCTAAACAGCTGTCACAAACTGTGCATATAACAACAAAGATCTCACATACATGCTAGGATGACGGGCAGCAGGCTTATCAAAAAGGTAAAAGAAAACAACAAAAAACATTTAAAGGAGATGTATTAGGTGGTACAGACAAACAGAACCCAAATAATCTACTGAAGTGTGTAGAAGTGTGTGTGTATGCGTGCACATGCATACATATGCCAGAACCAAATCTCAAAGTTAACTTGGTATAGGAAAGTCTCACAACAAAGCTCTGCAGTATGCAACTAACTTTATAGCAAGCGTCTTGCTGCTCCATCATCATTTCCAATTTCTTTGCAAATCATTATACTTGTAGCCTTTCTACAGCAGGATGGACTAAGCTAGACTTAAATGGTGCATCCAGATGAGCCTGCACATATGTCTTGCCGCATCTCAAAGCAGTTTGAGATGTGGCAAGAGGCACAGCGCGGGCTCAGATTGGATACCTGGATATCCAGGTATCAAAAAATAACCTGCAGGAAAAAAGCAGGGCAGGGCAAGGTCCAGGACCTTGTCCTGAGGCAACTGGAGGCTCAGGAACTCCAAAAAGATGCTCTGGTAGCTGGCCAAAGGGTTTCTATGGCCGCCCCTTGCCCTGGTGCTGAAGCACACTGCCTCCATGTGTGGGGCAGCCTGGAGTGATGCAGCTTGCATGGACCCAAGCTACTCCACGGTAAATAAGGGACTGTAGGTGGGAGGTGCAGGGGACTGTGGGTGCAGGGGGGAATTCTTGGGGGGAGGTCCCCCATCCCCTCCAAACAGCAACAGCCCATCAGGGCACTTGGGGCCCTCCTGGCAAAGCCCCCTACACCTGGCACCCAGCACTGCCTATGTCACATTACACAGGCCCCGCCTGGCTCAGTGCAGTCACCCAGGGCGCTGTCACTCAGGGTCCCACGCCACTTGCAGAGACCACATTGCACCAGACCAGGTTCTGCGTGCACAGGTTCCACCCAGGCCCGTTCTGTGTACACAGGACCTTGGCTTGGCATGACAGCACAGGACCCTGGGTGACAGCATGAGCAGCCCGGAGCTGCCCAAAAGCACACAGCCCTGCACCAAGCCAGGTGGGGCCCATGCAATGTGGCACAGGCAGTGTCGGGTGCCAGGCAGCTGGGGCTAAGACGTACTGGCCCCTGCTGCCCCACACCACATGTGGGGGTGGTGCCAGGAAGCCCTGAGCACCGCAATGGCCACTGCTGCTGCAGGTGAACTGTAGGCCATGCAGGGGAACATGTGGGACCTGTGTGGGGGAGCTTTGGGCCCTGCAGGGGGGGCTGTAGCCCCTGCAGAGGGACTATGGCCCCTGTAAGGGGAGCTTTGGCCCCTGTGGGGAGGCTGTCCGTGAGCTACGCAGGAGGGAGAGGGGGGACTGTGCCCAGCGGTGGGCGCGGGATCCACCCTTCCTGAGCAACCTCCCCACACAGCCCCCCCACAATTCACCTACAAGCCCCACACCCCAAAGTCACCCCCACAAACCCCTCACCCACATACCTGGCCCTGTGGGTCAGGAGTGAGGGGACTAGGGTGGAGAGCAGGCTGTGGGTTGAGAGAGAGGGGTAAGGGCAGGGGCAGGCATTATAGTGGCATTTCATTTTAATAATGAAAGAACCCTATTTTGGGTATTTTAATGAGAGGAATTTGGGTTTCTTATCCGAGAATTTGCAATTTTTAAACAGGGGACGCTAGGATCTCTGCTGGTGTGACAAATGGTGAGACCTGGGCAGAGAAGCCCAGATACCAACTGGCCAGGCCCCAGAAGCTCATGAGGGCAAGTAGCCCTGAGCTACTTGCCAGGGCAGGTTTTTATAGGGCTGAGGCCAGCACCTGTGCTGGCCCCAGGCTCTAGCTCCCCCTGGCTGCAGATCCAGGAAGAGCTGGGCAGGGTTATTTTGCCCCAAGTGACAACTTGCCCGACACTAAAGTGCATGTGCCCAGACTGAGGCAAGTCCTGGGCTCAAATTTGTGCCACTCTTACTTGAGCTGCTGCAAGCGCACATGGAGTTAGGGCCCTAGTATTGCCATCTCTTTCATTTCCAAATACTCCCCTGGCAGACAGCAGAACTGTTTTTCACTTGACCTTTGTCAGCCAACTTTGCTGCACTGCATTTGAAGGTAAGTAATAACAATGGATATGACCTGCCTTGTTTATTCAGTGTTAAGTATTAACAAAGCCTGTGCTATCTCAGCCACTGCCATATTTCACTAGGCAAGATCTGCGTACATAAGTGGCCTTATACAAACAGGGGCCCAGCCTTAGGGAAGGATAAAGCATCCCTTGAATTGGAAAAGAACCTCTCCCAGCTTTTTGAAAGACCTTTACTATAAAACAAATCTTTTCTATGTCTGTAGAAAACTCAGCTGTTCTGCAGGCTCTGGATGCTTATTTCCATCTTTCAGAAATACAAGTGATTTCACCTATAGAGGTGACTTCTGGGTTTCTCTCACAAATAAATTATAACTACCTCTCAGTAGAGAAAGAAACAATGGTCCTCAGAATCTATCCCACAGGGATTAATCTTTTCAGTTTCTTATATACAGTGGAAATGTAAATTGTGTTATCTGCTGTTGTGGAAAGGGAAAGCCAGGGCAAGTTTATTGCAGCATATTCTCAGGATTCTAAACATGCCATATCACATGCACACTGTAATGAGTTTTATTTTAACTGCTTTTGGAGACTGAATAACCAGCTATGCCCACAGAATAAGAAAATATTACCCCGTATGTAAGAACTCTATGTCACTGTGCTATGGATAGATTCAGACATGATTACATGCCAGAGAACTGGTACAGATGGACATTTTTAATGAAAAGTAGGCAACTGAATAATAATCAGTCCCATCTCTCTCTCTGTCAGTGTGTGTACATGCATATATTCACACCCACATGCACACACACACAGATGTATCATAACCACATACAGGTCTTTCTCAGACTTATGCTAAGGAGAGCTGCTCAGGGACAAACCCTGTGTAATCTTCATGGAGAGGCAATAGGAACAAACCTCCCTTTAAAGACAATTACCACCCTGCCCCCCAACCTGCTTCAGTTGAACTAAGGGTTAGAAAGCTGATTCAACCCAAAAAGCTACCACATTTACTCTGAAGACAAAGGAAAACATTTCTACAGAGTGAAGAAAACTGGTCATGCTGTTTTTGAGTTACCTGACATTATTACTTGGATTTCAAATGTTGACTCTTTTCAAAATTTAATTTGTCTTCTGCTGGTTCAAAAGGCCTTTAATACCCTTTCAGATTTTCCACACAGTAAAATCTCCTTGTAAATTCCTAAGCTACCTAAATGGGAAGAAAATCAGCTATGAATTTTGGGTGCCAGTAGCTTGGGACTCTATTTTAGATTTCAATGGGAATTAGAGGCTTGATCCAACTTTTACTGATCCCAACTGACATTTTCTTTGCCACTGACTTCACTAGAAGAAAAATCAGCTTCCCAAAGTTCAAAAAAGGGCTTATCTTCACGGATTTATTCAGGAATAGCTATTAGCCCACTTTGTGGATTAAGTGAATTAGAAACAACCTTCTTTGGGAATTAGTGGGCTCATCTACATGTGCAATTAATTAAACTGAATAAACTCCGGTGCAGTTCATGCTGGAGTTTATTACTCCTGGGTGCTATGCTTACATGTGCTCCCAAGACCAGAGCACATTGAGCCAGGCTGTAACAGCCCTGGCTGGCAGTGGGCCCAGGGGGTCAGCTTGCCAGCCCAGTGATGCTCTGACCTGGCTCAACTGGCTGCGGAGCGACTGGCTGCAGCCAGCCCCGTCAGCATCTACACATGCATTCCAGCGCAGCAAATAACACCACCTCAGGATAGTACTTGTGTTTACAAACACTAACCTATAGTGGCATTTATTAGTTTGCTGTGACCTAATAGGGCCCCACATGGACACTTTAATTAGAGCAGCTCTGAGAGCCACTCTAATTAAGGTGCCTGGAGTCTTGTGTATCACTGTCCCTATGCTTAAAAATGGTGGTGAGGGCACTTTATGTAAAGCTTGTTGAACAAGCTTTAAAGTGCTCCACTGCCATTTTTAAGCACGGGGACGCTGATAGACAAAATGCTGGAGGCTGCTGGAGTGCAGTAATTACCATGCTCCAGCAGAGACTTGATTAATTGAGCTTGCTCTAACACGCTGTAATTACAGTGCACTGGAGCAGCCTTGCTGCTCGTATATAGGCATCCTGACACTTTATTGTGGAGCTAATTAGGTAACTCCACAGTAAACATCTCATGTAGATGTGTCCAGTGTGTCAGCATATGGAGTTATTCAGGAACAGCTTATTTCTGGATAACTCTGCATGTAGACAGGCAACTCAAATGGCAGTAGGCTATTCCACACTTCTAAAGATCTTGTTGTATGCACTGGGACATGCTCCCCATTATTGGCTGAATGCAGTTTAGATGGAACATGGGGGTCTTCTAGCCTCAAGATGACACTAAAATCTTGGGGGTTTCAGCGATGTAGACCCATGCTTTTGGAGTTTTAGGACTAGGGACATATTTCAGCCCCACAGTTGTGTGTTTTTTGCTGTGGTTTGGCAGCAACTGCTCCATGGTTAAAACATTTTGATCCTTCTTATAGTGCAGCAAAAAATACAAACCAAACAAGCCAAATCTCAAGATTTCTAAAGTTTCCTGGACCACTAAAGTGCCAATCTGAAAATCCTGAAAATCAGAATTCTGCAATTAAAGGGGCTTTCTTTGTGCTCCCTGTAAAGTCAATATAGTCCTCCAAAAATAATCCAGTAGCACTGGTGGTGCTACTCCAAATTTGATGCCAGGAACAGTACCACAGTGAGAAATACTTTATAAATGCATAAATACCAGCAGATAGGTAAGATCAATTTTGACTCTGGCTTATGCAACAGGTAGTATGCAAGAACAAGTATAGTTAAATGTTGAAGATATTGCCAGTATTTGAAAACTGGCCATGATTCTCCATCAGGGAAGCTGACAGATAACAATTAGTCACTTGGGCTAAGGCTAAATATAAGCCATCAAAAAGCCCAAGGCTGAATTGATTCAATCTTTGCAGGTTAGTCTAAGCTGCATAGATTGAAGTGATAAGCAAGCAAACAGACATTCACTTTTGACTCTGGAAAGGCAGCCACATGCCTGCAGTGGCCCAGGCCAGAAGTCAGGGGGTGCTAGGACATGCCTCCCTGCTCAGCTGGAGCAGACAACTTGGGCCAAGGCTTGACCACCCATGCTGCAAGGGGAAGGGTGGTGGTGGAGGTGCAAAGCATTCTGGGATGTTGGGAGACTGTGAGTTCACTTGAATTGGGAAGAGATATGGGACAGAAGTTCAATAAACCAATTTAACCTAAAGTAGAAAAGTCTAATACTACATCTAACCAGGTTTATTTTAAACTGGTTTCAGCCATTTTGAAAACAATTTATATGCACTGAAATTCTGGTACAGACAGTCAAGCAGCCCAAAGCTGAATGGATTCAATCTTTGCAGGTTAGTTTAAGCTGTATAAATTGAACTGATAAGCAAGTGAACAGACCTTCACTTTTGATTCTGGAAATGCAGCCAGATGACTGCAGTGGCCCAGGCCAGAAGCAGGGGAGTGCTAGAGCTTGCCTCTCTGCTCCCTGAAGTAGATAGCTTGGGCCAAAGCTAGCCCACCTACTCAGCGAGGAGGGGTTTCCAGGAGATATGTAAAGCGTACTGGGATGCGGGGGGATTGTGAATTAACTTGAATCTGGAGGGGGTCTGGGACAGAAGTTCAATAAACTGATTTAACCTAAATCAGTTAAGTCTGATACTACATCCATCCAGGTTTATCTTAAAGTAGTTTGGGCCATTTTGAAAGCAGTTTCTGATCACTTATACCCAGTGTATGTGTAATTTCTGTCCCTAGCTTTAAAGGAATTCTTTCAGTAGTAACAAGAATCAGGGCTACTGGTATGTCAGTTATACATTGTCCTTATCTGTCCAAAGTGGTTTCCATACCCCTTCTAAATATACTGAGATGATGCACTGCTATAGACACTCTATTTTGATATATGGATTCTGCAATAATTTAAAAGCTAACAAAAGAATGTTTATAGGTGCTGGTTTCCTGTCATCATTAGGTTGGACCTTCCTACTCAACCATTTGGTTTAATAATATTTTAACTCTGCTTTTTAATTCATTTACATTTTCTGGAAAAAAACCCAGCTATGCATCTATTTACTTATGCAACAGAAACAAATTGAAGATAAAAGGAAGAGAAACCACCTTAGGAAATTCCAGAAACAAAAACTTTGTTTAAAGGAGAGAAAATGCTAACCAATTAAATTGTAGTGCTTATAAAAACACTTGAAAACATAGAACAAACACTTAAAGCTAAAAACCTTCAGGCATATTTAAAACATATGGAGATTGCTGGTTATTACCTGACAGCCAGTACCAGTAGCTAAAGGTTAAAAACCAGAAAGTGCCTTAATAACACGCTAAGGAAAATTAAAGAGGTAGTAGCAGCTTCCCTAAAACTGAAAGAAAACCTCTAACAAAACATTTTAGATGCTCTAGACCCAAGCAGGCCCCTAGGCAGAGTTGAGCATAGCCTCAATATAGCCTCCTAGAAACAGTTTCCAACGGGTGGGGTGGAAGCCCCACTCACATTACTCCACCTAACTTCAGACAGACTCAATTGGCCTCCTATGCACATACAAAATTAGGGCTTGCATGCATTCCACCTACAATGGACATGTACAAATACCTGTGCATAGTCTCTAGAGCAGGAGGGGCCAATCTGCAGTACACATGCCATCCATGGCACAAGCAGTCTGTCTGTGTGGCACATGGCAGATCAGGGAGGGGACAGGCAGCCCAGCAGCAGATAGTGCAGGCAACAGAAAGCAGGGCAGCAGATCTGGCAGGGAAAAGGGATCACAATGGTACTTGGGGAAGGGACGGGGCATATTTGTAGCACACCACTAGAGCACCACTAGAGCAGGCCTGTCAAACTCACCCTGGGCTCCAGGCTGGATCCAGATCACAGGGACTCCTCCCAGTGAAAGGCGGGCTGCAGTGTCAGGGGACTGCCACCTATGACTATGTTCATGGGGGTCCAGGGACCCTGAATTTTACAGCAGGCCATACCTGCCAACTTCCAGTAGTCCTCCAGACCACTGATGGATGGCACACAGGCCATATGTTTGACACCCTTCTTTGAGAGAAATCTGATACCTGCAGGAGTACTAGGGGTAGAATTTGCATGTGAAAACTTACTGGGATGAATGGGATTTCATGATATAATTGTTAACTACTGAATATTACTGATGCTTGCCCATGTACAAGTGCAGGGGTAAAAATCTGGCTCTTAAAATCTGTGAATACAGAGAACTGCAAAACTAGTTCTGAACTTTTTCTAGACTTCTGTCCTGTGTGTTCTAATGTTGAGGTACTGTACTTTGTTTCCTTTATTTCTCCTTTCTTGCACCATAGGAGCTACACTTTTCTCTCTCACGTGTTAGCTTGCTAATTTGCTAAACAAATTTGACATACAGGGCCAACCCAGTCAGTATTTTCCCTTCCCATCTCTCTTCCATAACCTGTAACCATCCACATTGGCATGCTGCCAGTGAGAATCAGCTCACCAACTTGCACCTCTGCCCACAAACACAGATTCACCAACATTTGGTGTTGCTCATGTTTTTTCTATCCTGTCTCTAATCTGTTCTCTAATTCACCTTATTGTTTCTGTTCATTTGCTCCTTACATGCCCACAACAGCCACAGTTATCCAGCAAGCAATCATGCTCCCATGCACACAGAGGTAGAAGCACAGTAAAGCATGCTGTGTTAATGCACTGAGTTGGCAACAGGTTCTTAAGAAAAGATACCTTAGAAACTAAAACGTTAAGGAAGTTGAAAACTAAAGAGGGAGTGAAAGAACTGCTCATTATTACATTAGTAACCCTAATACTATTTATAAACACTACATCTATCTATCTATCATTTCAATTATATGCTTCTAAATGAAACTGAAGCAAGATATCCATAATTATTATTGAAATGCCAGTTTTACATTAGCCCAACAACTGTGTGCATTTTTCTTGACAAAATGCAATAAGCAAACCACCAATTTATTATTTTCTGTTAATCACAAACAGATAAATCAATCTAAATACTTCTTTTGTCACAGATTTGATTTTTAACCTTGAAATCTTGTTTTTTCTCTTGTGATAAAATGAATTCAGATACATTTGAGTTCAGGCACATTTCTGTCTCTTCTTTTGGTTCTAAGTGAGGGCTGGAGAGAGAACTGGTAGCTAAAAGGTCAAATTAAGCCAGCCTGATAAGACAGAACTGTTCATATCTCCCCTTCTGCTTTTTCGTACAGCTGAAGCGGAACACTGAACACCTACCCAGCTCAATGTTCCCATCTCTTGGATTTTGTCCAGTTCTGTTTCAGTAACCTTTGAATGCTGGTCTCCATCTGTTTTTTACCACTTTCTCCTTAAGGGAAGTGTTCTGAGACACTTTTCCTCTTATTGTCCCATCCCCAAAATCTACCTATAACAATCGATTTATGATTGGCTAATGAGGAATAGATATGGAGACCACTGATGCTACTGTATGTACCATTCAGCTAGAGGCCATGGCTAGAAAGCAACATGAAGTACATTTATTTCCTCAAGGACTAAAAGCCCAGCCTTGCACAGAATTAACTTCAGACTTGACCATGGATGTTCTTCCACTCAACCCACAGCCAATTTGTCCGATGTCCTCTGCTTCACAGCTTTGGGTTTTTCCACACTCACTGCTTCTTTCCTCCCCATCCATACTCCTCCTTAATTCCATGAAGATGGCTTCTTTCTCTCCCCCATCTTCCACCTGCTGTTGATGTTGTCCCTTCACTTCTTTCTTCCTTTCTCTTTGTGGGATTGTGCTGTTTGTTGTTAGTCATGGTTTGCACTTCCATAGATCCATCATGACAAGAACATCAAAATGCTTTAAAGAGAGTGAATTTAGCTTCCCTCCTTTACAGATGGGAAAACTGACACAGAGCAAGGTCAAGTAACTTACCCCAATATATCAATATATAGGCAATATATCTTGCCTCCTAAAATTTACCTGTCCTCTTTTTTTTCCTTCATTGCCAAAATTTTGTCTATACCTTCTTATCTTCCACCTGGGCTCCCAGGATCTTTCCTGCTAGGTTCCCATCATCAAGCTCTTCTTCACGTTTGAATAGAGCTACTGTATTTTCGCATTCACTTCACACTGGCTGTATAAACCTCAAGGCTCTGTATAATAGGGCTTGTTCCAGATTCATGCCCATGTTTTTGACTTGCACTTGGTCACTTCTTTCCTGCCAAATCTTTTGCTGTGCCCTTTATGCCTGGAAACCTCCCTGTGAACCAGTAAGTCCTAATGACTATATGCCCTTTGAAATTCCTTTTCAATATTTGGTTCTATTGATTAATTTTCCAGTGCTAAACATCCTTTCCTTAGCTCTCACTCTTAATAAAATAACTTAGCATTTAAATGCTTTACCATACATATTAAAAGAAACATCCTGGACTTACTACAAAACAAATGCTGCCCACATATTTACATGATTTTGACTACATCCAGTCACCCACACTTGTTAACTGATTTTGCAGTTTAGTCCACAAACATTCTGGGAGGGAGGGAGGCTGGAATCTCATCTTTTTGGATTTATATTTTTAAAAATAAGATGTGAATCCCTGATGGAGACTGTAATTACCGGTGTTTTCTAAATGAGAGATCATGGACTAGACTCTGAGGTCTACTTCAGCTATATAAATCTGGAGCAGATCCTTCTGTTGTCACTGGAGTTGCACTACATTTTCATAGGTGTGAGTGACTGCAGATTTTGATTGCAGATGTATGGAGTGGGCTAATCTAATTCTTATAAAGATCAGTATTAAAATAGAAATGATTATTTTTAAATCACTTTGAAAAGCAGCGTATTTTAACTCCAAGCTTGCCAACATTTTCAATGTCTCCCTATACAACTTTATTTACTCTTTTCAGAGCATATTAGTGGCACTGACTCTGCACTATGTGTGAGTATACCTATGGACAGTATTTTTATATTTTGAAAACATTAAATATGTAGGATGAGTACAAAGAATATAAGTTGGATGCCCTATACATATTTTATTTGTATCCATTGCAATATAGTTATTAATTATCAGAAACAAATAATCCTTCTACGCATATGCCAAAGCTAGGGCTTGATCCAATACCAAACTGACATCAGTGGAAAAATCCCCATTGACTTAACTGAGTCAAGAACACAAGATCAAGATCCTGAATCAAGACCACAAGTCCTGTGTCACAAAGTGGGCAATATGATCACCTCTTAAATTAATTCAATCAAGATTTGCCCAATAGGACATAAATAGCAAACTGAAACGATTAACCTTTACAACACAAAAGGCAAAGGCTATACATTCATGAGCATTAAGTGTGTTAAGTTCTAGATATAGTGAGAGCTATCCGAAAGAGACAAACTGAGTTGGACAGAGGGTTACCATGAAAATGCAACAATTTTAATCTTGAACCCAAACTGGACCTTCTTCTCCATTTGGAAATGTAATTATGGAATCCTGGGTAGCATCTTTTAATAAATATTACTTTACCTTTTAAGAGACAAGCCATGTCTTTACCTTTAGAGAATGCCTGGAAAGTCTTTTAATTAAAATGCTAATAGAACAATAAAGTTTAACACCGAATTTCTCTATTTGAGGTTAACAGAAAAAGGTCTAATTAATTCCTTTCAGAACACTGTCTACTTTCTTTGTTAAAAGTTGTGTCCTGATGTGTTTGTTATTGAGGAGCCAATGAAGAACAGCATTATAATCCAGAATGAATTAAGATAAAAAAACTCTGAAACTAGAAACAAAGTGTGTCTAAGCAAGGGAATGAACTGTTTAAGAAACCAACAGAAGAGGTTTATTGCAGTTCTATTATGGTTTGTCACTACAATCTTCACTGGCTCCTCTGGCCTCCTTTTCTTTATAAGGGAAATCAAAGCATCAGTGTTTAATGTGCACATCTATGAGGTTTCTTGGACCATGAACCAACTAATATATGCACTGATGTGAGAGGACGTTCTGCAAATCCACTGTCACCCTAAGTCATCTGTTCCTTGGTTGTTACTGTGTGGGAGGTCAAGATTCGCTCTAAAGAGTTCTTGCTACCCAAAAAAGATGGAACAAGAACATTTACCACCTCCATTGTCCTTGTCAGTCAGTGATGTATGATGAGTATGAAAGATGTGCACAGCTTTACAGTTGTCCTTCTCAAACTAGCTATAGAGCCACAGTGCACAGTGCCCCTTACACTTTGCTACCAGAAATGGCTAAGAGCTACCCTTTGTGAGCCAGCCAGCTAGGCTTGATAAGATCTAAAGATCTTGGCTTCTGCACTCTTCCCCAGGCCCTGCATTCTGTACCCCAAAAAGTAACATTACAACTTCTAAATAACCACACAGTTAAAAGGAACCACAATCCTGGGTGGGGTGCATACATGCTCACCTGAACAGCCACAAGACCCCCTCTTTGTAGCCTAGTCCTTTCTTCCCTCCCATCTCCCCTTTGTCTTATTTTACGTTCACTTATTATATCTCCCTTCACAGATAGAGTATATGTTCTCCATGTTTAGCATTCTTTAGGCTCTCTATAAACTAATAAGGGTATAGCACAAAGCTATGAAAGGGGAAAAACCGTACTCTTTCCATTTTGTATCTGAAAAGAAACCTATGTTCTTCAGTGTCACCTGCTTTATTTGAGAAATTTCCTTTCTGCTAGTTCTTATTATATTTTTAATGATGCAAAAAGAGCTTATTTATAGTCATTCTGCTACAAATGAGCTGGGGTTTTTTTTGTTTTTTGGGGGGGTTTTTTTAATAGTGCAGTACTGGAAGCAATCTTTACAGTCAACTGAGTGCACATTTTAAAGAATACTCTAAGGACTATGCCTAATAGGAGCGAGCCAGTTCTCTGGCTACAGCTGTTCCACAAGTACAGAGGAACCAAAGCTAGTTGAAATGTTGTTTCTTGTTGCATGGGAGGGAAATGGCCATAGCCAGCCAGTGAAGGAGGACTCTGCAGTGCCTTACACATCACAGCTTTTTTGATGGACCAAGCCTGGGGTGAGAACATTGGCCATGTAGCATTTTATGCCACCCACTGAATCTGCCAACACCCTTTGCCTATGTGCACTGGCATTCCTGGACTCCATCTGTCCAGATAACAGGTGAGGAGATTGTCCTCTGACTCCTTGTACTGTCGGTGGGTGGCCAGGATACAAGTATAGAGCAGTGGATTTTCTTTCTCTAATCAGCACGCAGGGTTCACTAAATCTTGTTGCTGCAATAGACCCACTTTGTGCCACAGTGATATTGTGACAAGGCTGGGGTTCTTGGACAAAGACTTAACACTGCCCAGTGTTGCTGCTGGACAGCCTGAAAAGAGCTGCTTTATATCACATGCAGTGTGCTGCAGGTTCTGAAATAGACAAGAACAGACTATGGAGGGGGACAGACATCAGACATTTCATATCTCAGAAAAGGAAGCTCTGGAGCCAGGAATGACTGCTGTCACACAACAAGAAGCTATGTGAATCTTTGTGCCTGACTTCAGAAAAATAATGAGCATTCCCAAAGTTCTGGAAATCAGGTTTTTAAGAGAACCATCATATATGTTCTTTACCCTCATGAAAATTGGCCTTTACATTTCAAACAATTTTTTTCAGAAATTAATGCATTAACTACAAACGAATGATTCTCAATTTAAATTACTACACTTGCAAATTGAATACCGTTCCTTCACACTGTTAGAGCAAAATGAAAGGAAAAGAAACACAAAAATAATCTGAATAATGCTGTGTCCAAGGGTGACTGTCTAAATAGCACGTATCTCAGCATGTTATGAATCACAAGGTTGAGTCAGGTATAAACCTCACCAAAACCATGACTGTTTTCACAGAGTTAACTACCTACCTAATGGTGCCTCCATTTGTTTTTGTTTTTTAAACTACACACAGCCTACTAAAGCCCTGTCATTAAGGACATAACATAAAACCAGCAAACTGAAGAGTTGCAGGACTTAAGTTTCAAGACATTCCAAACTGTGCTTTAAAAAAAAATCATTTAGTAGTTTAACAGGATCTCAGCTGGCACTGTGACTAGGCATAATCTTATCAGAGTCTTTTGTCTCTGCCTGCACTCTGCTGGTATATAGCACTCTTTGCTGTGATAATTGGTTTGGCTGTCCATTCCACCCATCAGGTGATAGAAAACTATCAATCAGGCTAAATGCAATGTGAGAGAAGTCTCTTTAGCCAATTAGTTGGTAATGAGAACATTAGCCACAGTATCTTCTGCAGAGGGCACCTTAGCAATTCTAGTGGAGCCCACAAAGATGACAGTTCTATCTGTGTGATTAATAGAGATCATATGATACTACAGGCATTCTACACAGTTGTATAAAATCTGGGAGGAATGATCCACTTCATACTGTTAAATATTTTAGCAGCTACCAATGAGCTTATGCCACAGAATATGCTTATTTTGTGTCTTGAAATTAACTCTCCTTGTACCAAGTACAGTTTTTAAAGCATTTTGAAACATTCTGGGTGAGAAGAGCTGCATATAGTCAAATCATTATTAGTCATATTAACAAAATTACATGATTTCTCTTAGACATTGATGGTTTGTGAAACTAATTGGGCTTGGTCCTCCTTGAGTAGTCTTTTAAACCTGTATAAAATAGGTGTCAAATGCTATATTTCTGGGAGGCTTTCACATTCTTTCTTATGTAAATAACCATGTGAGGTGGAAGGGAATGGAAATCAGGTCCACAACCAGATGTTTAGGGTACCAACATATCTTGTGTGTGTTTATACCACATCAAGTTAATAGGTTCTGGAAGTGCTACTGTAAAATAAATTGTAACAAGATGCTATGGTGATGACTGTCATGTACAAGCACCAGACAGTCTGTTACTATTGTGGGAGTTATATCTATCGCAAGTTAAGTTAGGAAAATGTATACAGTGTGCACAACATCTACACAAAATTAATTTAAATTACATTTAATCAGAATCAATGCAGAACTCCAGAACTCATAAACTAATATTAACGAGGCAGCCTTTTTACCATACCTGCTAAAGAAGTAGCTGAACTCAAAGCTGGACACAGAGGCAGAAACAGGTTAAGACCAATGTTTTTGAATGCTGGTATCTCAAGTTTAAAAAATACAGCCTAAATGACTCACCCAAGGTCACAGCAAGTCAGTTGGGAATAGAAACCAGAAGACTGCAGGGCCCTGTCCTAGATAGCTTCCCACAATGTACAACAACTGAAAGGGCATGCTTTCTCCTTGCTGCCAAATTCACTACTGCAAGACATCACAGAGTTAAGGAATGACCCTTTCTAACAGGTCAGTTCCGAAGTCATTTAAGTGAGATTTTCAAAAGCACTAGGAGTACTTTTACACATGCTCCAGGGCTGTGGGGGGGGGGCCGCACTTTAATTAGAGTGGCTCTAATTAAAGTGCCACAGCATCTCATGTATCAGTATCACTGTGCTTAAAAATGACAGCGGGGGCGCTTGCACTAAAGCTCATTTGACAAGCTTTAGTTCAAGCACCCTACTGCCATTTTTAAGTGTGGGGACACTGATACACAAAACGCAGAAGGCTGCTGAAGCACAGTAATTGTCACATAGATTTCATAGACATTAGGACTGGAAGGGACCTTGTGAGATCATCGGGTCCAGCCCCTTCCCCAAGGGGCAGGAAGTCAGTTGGGGTCAGATCACCCCAGCAAGATAAGCATCCAAGTGTTTCTTAAAGGTATCTAGAGTAGATGCTTGCACCATTTCTTGGGGGAATCTGTTCCAGACTCTGGAGACTCGGACAGTAAAGAAGTTTTTCCTTATGTCCAGTCTAAAATGGTCTTCCAGAAATTTATGACCATTAGATCTTGTCTTCCCTTGGGGTGCCCTGGTGAACAGATATTTTCCCAGTTCTTGATGCACACCCCTTATATACTTACAAGCTGCCACCAGGTCACCCCTGAGCCTTTGCTTCTCCAGGCTGAAGAGTCCCATGTCTCTCAGCTTCTCCTCATAAGGTCTGTTTTCTTGACTTCTAATTACATGGGTAGCTCTCCTCTGGACTCTCTCAAGCTTCTCCACATCCCTTTTAAAGTGTGGAGCCCAGAACTGGATGCAGTACTCCAGCTGCAGCCTCACCAAGGCCGAGTCAAGCAGGAGGATGGCTTCTTGGGTCTTGCTTGAGATGCATCCGTAGATGCAAGCCAGAGTTTTATTTGCTTTGCCAATTGTGGCATCACATTGGTAGTTCACGTTCATCTTGTGGTCAACAATGACCCCCAAATCTCTTTCGGTTATGGTGCTAGTGAGTGTAGCACTGCCAAGCCTATAATTATGATGGGGGTTCCCCTTTTGCCCCCCGAGGTGGAGCACCTTGCAGTTCTCCATGTTGAATGTCATCATGTTTTGATCCACCCACCTTGAGATCCTATCTAGGCTGGCCTGAATTGCCAGCCTATCCTCCACCATGACCTCACTTCCCCATAATTTAGTGTCATCTGCGAACATAGCCAATCTGCTTCTGACACCCAAATCCAGATCATTTATGAATATATTGAAGAGTACTGGTCCAAGTACTGAGCCCTGGGGGGCGCCACTGGTCACCACGTGCCATGCTGACTTGGTTCCATTGACAACACTTTCTGGATCCAGCTATGGAGCCAGTTCCCCGGCCATCAGACCTTAAGGCTGTCGAGGCTGCACTTCTCCAGTTTTACCATGGTAACATCATGGGAGACCAAATCAAAGGCTTTTTTGAAATCTGACTATATGACATCAACCTCTTCTTCTTTGTCCAGGTGATGCATCATCTGGTCATAGAAAGAAATGAGGTTGGTCAGGAAAGACCTACCTGCAATGAAGCCATGTTGGCTCTCTCTCAGAATGTTGCCTTCTGTTAGCTTGTTGTTGATGGTTTCTTTAATGATTTTTTCCAAGATCTTTCCAGGGATTGTGGTCAAACTGATTGGCCTGTAGTTCCCTGGATCTTTTTCTTCCTTCCTTTCTTGAAGATTGGAAGATGGCCAATGTGGTGCCTATCTCCCATGCTCCAGCAAACTTGATTAATGGAGTCTGCTCTGACACTGTAATCACAGCGCATCGGAGCAGCCTCCATGCTCCTGTGAAGGCACCCTAGATTTTCATTAGAAATCAGGTGCCAAACCCTCCTAGGCACTTATAAAACAAGGCTCCCCCTTCCTCCCCAAAGTGAAATAGAGGGAATCAGATTTCACACTGATTGCTGCAGGGATTACAAAGGAATTCCTGATAGTGGTAGGGTGATACAGCTATGATGGTCCAGGAAAAATGCAAGAGGCAAGGATTTTTGTGGATGAAAGCATTTATTAGACCTACTGTATAGCTAGGAGGGACACAGCCAAGCTTTTGGCTACCACTGCATCCATTAATTCTGCCACATACAAGCACTGACAGCTGGTCAGGTAGTATTTTTATCTGTCCTTTAAAATATCAGGTATGGGTCACTGGCAGAAGTGTGGAACCTGAGTTGACTGATCAATAGATTCGTGATACAGCACCGGTCTACATAGTTGGAGTGCATGAGACCTTATCTGTGTTAAGAACATCTGCACTTGCATTTCCACATTGATGTATTTAAAGTGAGAACTTTAATTTAAACAAAGCCTGAGCAATATTGGTTGGAGGTAAAGGAGAAGGCAGAAGAGGTTAGTGAATGACATGATGAAGGGAAGTGACAAGGCAATAAGTAGGTTCTAGGTTAAAGGGTAAACTGACAAAGTCAGCTTTTGTCTGCAGCTTGAACTAACAAAAGTCAGGTTTAATTTGCATACCAAAATTTCATTTGTATAAATCCTTCCTGAAGAAGGGAGAATAGGAACAACATAACCGAATAATTTAAACCAATTTTTCTTTTCTTTTTTTAAACTACCCTTCCTTTAAAAATACTATTTCTTCTTTAGTCCTTTGTCTAGTTCAAGCCCTGTTAAACTTGAAACAAGCAGTGAATTTCAGATGGAATGTATTAAAATATGCTTAGGTGCTGTGGTGATAGACACATTAGAAATACCACAGAGCACAGCTGATGAGATAGACATATTAAATACCTAATTAATTTCATAGGAGAAGCATTAAAATAAATATGAGCATGAGAGAGAGGGAGAGAGAGAGATGGAAAAGTCAGGCCGCATAGGAGTGGCACTTGTATGTGGGCACAAAAAATAACTGGCCAGGTCCTGGAGGCCAGATCCTAGACCAACAGCTTCCAGAGAAGAAAAGACAGGCCCCAAGCATCCATGCCCTTGAGAAGAAAAACTAATCTTTATGTGATAGGAAAAACTCAGAATTCAGTGTTATCAGCAGATTTTAGTGAGCAAAAAATTTGTTATCAGACTAACAGATCTCAAATCTTCATGGGTCTCCCTCTTGATGTTAATGTGGAAGCCAAATATATGTGGGCCTGGGGGCAGAGAAGCCCCACAAGGGCCAGCAAAATCTCTAAGAAGGGGGAGTAGGTGGCTGTAGAGTCAGCACCCTGCCAAACCAACCATAATTAGAGGAATTGCACTTTGGACTAGCTCTACAGTAGAGCTAGATTGAAGAGGAGGTTGGGACCAGACAGAAGAGCGCTGGAATAGGACATGGCTCCAACAGCCACCATCCTAAGGAAGTGTGCTCTGTATGGTCCTTGCCTTGATGCTGCTCCAGCCATTGGAGTAGTAACCATCCACGGAGAGCATAGCTGCCCCAAGCTGCTGTTACCAGGTTGAGGTGAGTAGTATCTGCATCAACTCCTCTCAAAGATTAACTGGGTTTTGTAGTTCATATTCACAAAGGGGGCAGAATATCTAAGCAGAGATTTGCTGTTCAGATCTAAAAAGAGTTTTGCCCATGCAATTTTCTGAACATCGAAAGCTGAAACAATTTTTCTTTACTTGCTAAAAGCACTTGTGTGTGTGCACACAAAAGCATTTCTATCTAAGGACAGTTAATTGAGCACAATTATTACAATGGAAGATGTTCAGTGCTTGGAATTAAAATTGTTCGTTAGTATTGTGAGTTGACAACGTGTCATGTGTTAATTAAAACTATTTGGCAGCTGTAGCATTAGATTCCATTGCACACTAAGATTATTGAGTGAGGTAAGATTTCCAAAGTTTGTCCCTCTTTTACAACAGTTTGTGGGGGCTGCAGAGACAAACACAGTGCTAATTTTGAAGTGCATTAAACAAATTTGCCATCTATTTACTAACAGATAGTTTCTGTTGGCTTGAAAAGGCCAGTGTCATGTCCCTGCTTAGTGGCACAGCAGCAGCTGTGAAATGTCAAGTTAAAATGACATGAAAGATCCGCATGGTGCCTGAACTGTCAGCAGAATAAGCTTGGTTGTAAAGAAAGGTTTACTGAAACCATGTTGACCCGATGTAAATATGGCATGTCTTGCTGACCAGCTACCCCGATCCCCGATTTCAGAACCAAACTCCAACTCTTTGTAATTTTTTCACTAGAAATTTAGAATTCTTCAGATTTCTTACATGCATGGAAAAAACACAGCTATAATAAGTAAAACCTGGGCAGTAAACACCACTTACTGCTTAGTACTGTTGCTGACTCCATCTGCCTGTTCTCCTTCTGCATTCTCAGTTCTCACAGAAACTTGGAGCAGAGGGAGTACGAGAAACTGCAGCAAGAAACTCATGAGTTTTAAGAGAAAATGCATAAAACAAAGTTAACCGTTTATCTGGTGCAATAGCTGGTTTCCACCTCGGTGCTCACTGGGGTTACAGGATGCTGGGAGTTTGCCTGGAGCTAGTGAAAGTCAGTGAGGTGATGCTGAGGTTATTAGTAGTGCTGGCTGTGAATGACTCCTCCTATGGACAGAGACAGCCTCTTCAGGGACTATTGTCAGATCTGGGCTCCAAACAGCTTATTTTGACACAGAATGTCTCTCTAAATATTGCATGTCTTCAGCTCCCTATTTTTTGTCAAAGACTTTTCTGGAAGGAATCTCCCATAATGTCGCAATTTCTCAGATCTCTTTGAACCCAGTCAGTCTGGGTTTGGAGAGATATTTAGGCCTCTTTAGGCCTTGGTATATCATCGAGTTCACTGATGCTGTTTGCTAATCTATTTCTGGGGGTGGATTAAAAACAGGAAGTTCCCCACACTGCTTCATTCAGAGCTAGTCTCTTAGCTGAAACTACTGATCAGTAGTGTTTGGAAACTGTCTGTGAACTGTGATGAGAGGCTCCTAGAGGTGTTCCAGCGCCTCTACCCATGACATTTCCTATATGGAGTTATACAGCAATGGGTTAACTGTTCTGGAGATGTGTCAGCTAGATTCCACAGTGTCCTTAGCTCACTTTTTAATACATAGATGAGGCAGTCAGTAGTATAACTGAAGGGGGATGACTCAGGCAGCAGCCCTGGGTCCTGCTTTCGTTGGGGGTGCAAAAACAGTTGTGACCACAACGGCAGCTGACTGCACCACTGCGATCAGCCCTGAGTTGGCCAGCGCTGCTCCAGGAGATACATGACTGTCCTGGCCATGGAGCTGCACCGCTATGCTTCTGGAGGCAGTTTGGGGACTCTTTGTGTTCATAACACCCAGCTTCATATTCGCATCTCTTTTTACCCGAGACAAGTGAGACTGTGCTATGGATCTGAGCTAGCGCTCTGTGACAATTCACACGAGGCTAAGGTAGTGTTTAAAGGATGGGGAAAGTAAAGGGCAGAAATTATCCTGGCAATCTTGACTGATGCAGTAAGCCCATTGTTTGTGTTAAAGTTTTCAACTAGGGGATCTAGCTGGCCTCTGGATATCCAGATAGTAATTGCTGAATCTGCCGTCTCTCATTTACACTGAACAAGAAGGTTATGTCCTTTTCTTCCAGATCTAGACCTCATTGCAATTATCCCTGTCTCTATCACTTAGAGGCTAGATCATGGCAATGTGCTCTGAATGCAGCAATACTTTCAAACCATTCAGAAAAAGCAGAACACAGAGGCCTGGATATTAAGCAGTGTTTTACCTAGAAAATGCATTAGCCCTGTGCTCTGTCATTTGCCCTGTTGATTTTTAGGTGAAGTTTGAAATGCTACTTTTATCCAGGCAAACCCCAAAAGATTAAGGTCCAAGTTATGGGAGCAACCACCCATTTTGTGTGTGACACTACAGGTGAAGCTACCCTCTGTACAATGCTTGAAGTTCATGTCCCCTGGCATGGCATACATTTTTACCCAGTTGATCCACCAAATGTGGTGACCTATGAGATATAGTATAAGATCCACTTGCCAAGGCTGTATCAAAAAGGAAATGTATTGGGAAATGTAGTATTATGAGGAGTCATGTTTGTTAAAGGATTGGGAAAGATTATTTTCTGCACAAGTGTTCGCAGTTGTATATGCCTTTTTTTTTTTTTTTTTTTTAACTATTTTCTGTTTATAGTTGGTATTTGTTGATCTCTGCACCACACCTGGAAAACTCTGGTAAAGGCAACTGGAAACAAACAGTCAAAACAGTGAAATTTTCAAGAGACATGGAATATACTGAATAAATACACAGTATGTTAACCTTATTCATTAAGCTACCAGTAACACAGGTAAACACATTAACTACAAAGCTCCTGAGCTCTCTTTCTGGGTAAGTGCGCCATAACCTATTACACTGTAGGAAATGTTACTTCCAAATTCCTGAGTCTTATGCACAACACTTAATTCAACAGCTATTCCTGTGCAGAACTGAGCTCCGCCTCAGCACCTAATAGATAGGAGTTATTAAACATGTAGGACTGCTAATTGGAAGAACCACAGATTCTACTGGAAGTCTTTCCTGGAGTAGGGGATAGATTGGTCTTGCAATGTATTTCATAGCAGTGGCTCGCAGAAGATTAATAGCTACAAAGACCACAACAAAGCACTTTAATACATTTCTTAATCACAGCTTGGAGTTTACAGCACAAGGGAAAACAATGCATGTCCGTTTTTTTGCCTGTAAATACCCAAGAATAGCAAATTTTCTCTTTCTCACAAGGAAAAATGGCATCTATCTCCAGAACATAAATGGCTATTAAGAGTTATCTCCACCATTCTCTCTGTTCTCTCTTTGTCCCACCTCATCAGGAAGAAAAAAAAGAAAATAAAAAAAGGAAAAAGGAGCACTGTTGGATTCTCATTCTTCAGCTTTTACCAGCCTTTGGAGATCAGGATGCTATTGGCTCAGCCTTGTGTGTGATCTGGAGCTGTTCACTTAGCAACAGCAAGCAGAAGAATGAGGAGGCAACACTACCTGGCTCCGCAAGTGTGTGAATGTTTTAAGAGATCTGCTCTTGTACTGCACGCAGAGGGTCTAATCTATAGAAGTGTTGTGCTCCTCTTGGGATATTAGTGGGAGCTACAGGTGCTCTGCACCTAACAGAGTCCCACCTGGGGAAAACAGCTTCAGTCCAATATATTGCAATTTTAATAGGGGGTTTAATAAGAGCTTACTAACAACAACAACAACAGGAAGAGTCTCAGTAGAGCACATATTTAATGTGAGTTGTAAAGAGTGTATTTTCTATGCCTGAAATAATAAGGGATATAAAATGTGATTCATTACAGGAAAAAGACAAGGAAAAGGAAGCGAAACAAAGCTAGGGTTACATGAAATGGTACAAATGAGTTGTTTACTTTCACCTGCCTTTTTACCTGCTGTTTCTCAAAGCAACAGAATGTAAAACTGAACAGACCAAAGCAAGCAATTGGATATAATACAATTCAGCTTGCTATCATGGTTTATCTATTCTTCTGCTACTTTTAAAACAACTGATTTCTTACAGGATGAAAGAAAGAGCTGAGAAAGGAGTGGAGGAGAGGAACCTAGACTGCAGAGATTTTACTTTCTTTACAAAGGAGGAGAATGTTGGGAAATTATTGGGTGGAGAAGGTATTTAATGAAGCCAGCCAGGCTGACATAAGATATGTCATGCAGATGTATGACATGCAGTCCAGTATTCTTGTCTCCCCTACTTGCCAGCCCTAATAGCTCAAACAAAGAAAGGAACCTGAAAAACTGCTTTACATCCTGCCACTGCTAGTGAAGTGCTTCTGCAGACCCCCTGCTCCCTCTTGGGCAGCAAACCATCAGATTTTATGTAAAGTATCTGGTCTACATGCCTTGAAAATTGAAATGAAAATTTTAATCCAAACCTCTGTTTAAATAGCTCTGCATCTTTACACCTGAACATTAAAGCTAAGTTTAATTTTCCCCTACATTATTAGACAACCCAAGGCAAGGTCTAACCTCTTAAATCAAATCTACTTTTATCACTGCCATTCAGTGAAATGTATTGAAAAAGGTGGAGCTGAACAGCTTTCACTTCCCTCTGCTCTCAACAGGTCAGCGAAGTCAGAAAATACCCCTGCCATTTAAGGCTCAATACAACTGAACATGTTGTGATATCCTTTTCACCCTCTTTGTGTTACTATTCTATTGAACTTTCCTTAAATTCAAAAATACAATAGGTATATAATGAAGGAAAGGAAATGGTACTTCCTTAGATACGTATACTTTTGAACATTAAGTAATTGTTAAAGGAAATTCTATACTTTCCTAGAAACAGAATTACAAGGCTGGTTATAGACCTATCTCCCTTCTCTCTTCTAATATTTTGAGGACTTTTCTGTAACAACAAAACCTATGGCTTATTTGAACAAGACAGTCTGAAATTTAAGATGGCTACCAAGAGCAGCTGTTATCATGTCACCATGCTGCATGGAGGTTGGATGACTGCCTACAATTTGAGAGCTGTTACATTTAAAGTTTACCAAGACTGAGCAAATGATGGTTGAATACAGTCAATGATCGGACAGAAAAGGTGGCGAGATCCATTTTACCTAAAGCAACAATATTCCATCTGAAGGCAGTAGGAGAGACAAAGATGTCACCAATGGCAGGGAATCTACTGGATTAACATATGCCCAGATGATTTAAGGAAGATGATCATATCCTACATTACCAAGGAAGGCAAAAAATCTACTTGTCAATCATTCTGGGGGGGAAAATTCCTTCCTAGGCCCAAATATAATGATCATTTTGACCCAAATTGCATGAGTAAGACTCATTAGCTAAGTAGGTGAAAGTTTTCTCAGTCCTGTTAGGAACACCAGTACACCAAAATTATTCTCCTGCATATAGCTGTAGTAAGTGTCCAGTACTTTAGAGGAAGATGGAAAAAACCCAGAAACCAAAAAATGAATTAAAGAGAGAAAAAAAAAAATGTCCCAACCCCACCAGCTGAATCCTTGAAATATGGGACACTTCCCCCATATTCAGATGCCTTCATGTAGACAGACAAAGACAGACTACATGACAACAAAGCATGGCTCAAAATCTATTACACTGAAACAAACATCCTTGAAACCTAGATGTCAAACTGCAATGTTCTACCAGAAAGCATAAAACACCAAGAAGGCAGGACAGTTCACCTACCTGGGCAGCACCATAATACCTAACAGGAGCCTCAAGAAGGAAGTGACATCAAGGGTAGGGAAAAGTTTTTGTTGGATTTCCAAAATTTAATGGAGTACATACAGTACCAGAGCAATGCTGAGAATGTTCGACTCCAACATAACCTCAGTGCTAATGGACAACTGTGAACTGCACAGTTATAGAGGAAACAAGACACTTTCACAAACAAGTGTCTACAAAAGATTCTGGACATTGGATGGAAGGACATCATGAAGAAATTGGAGAAATTACCATCTAGCAGCTTGTCTCCACCTGAATCGGAAAGAAGCACTGGATGGTTTGGGGATGTGTGCTGGAAGCTACATGATGGCACTGAATGGAAAAGAAGAGGGTATGAGGAAAAGAAGGCACCCACAAGAAACCCAGAGCTGAGGAGTCAAAACTCAGCACCACAGAACTGATAGAAATAGCAGCAAATGAAAAAGAGGAGTGGAAGAGTCTAGCACAAAAAAGGACGTAATATGTGAATACAAATAAAATGCAGTGGCCTATTTTCAGGCTGCTTGGTTGCAATCACCATAGCTGGCAACTAGAGAAAGGAGTCCACAAGGTGGAGCCCCTTCAAGCAGGCAAGACAATTTGCTTAACACTCAAACCTGTGACCTTCCTCCCCTTTTCATTCTGCGACAGACTAAGTTAAGAAACAAAACTGTGTGGGAAGAAGCCGCCTACCTCACTGTACAGCTCCTTCCTGTGCAGTATCAATCTCTGCAACCACAACTCAAAAGTTTACCTTTTCAGTGGTAGTTAGACAAAAGTAATGTTAAACTCCTGACTAACAGCAACTGGAGATCTCCCTGCTGTCCTCAGGAGAGGGACGTGGACCTGTTGGCTTCCTTCATTGCTCACTAATGTCTTTTTCACATATAACTATTTGGCTTTTTAATCTGATTTTTAATTTGTATTTAATCTGTCCTTTTTTCCTCACTTTTTACATTTACGCTACATCTTGGAGTTTGGTGTTTTCTCCGGTTTCATGCATTTAGTTTTGCACTTTGTCCCACTGAATGCAGTATACAGGACTCTGGCGAGTTTGTCAGATGAATTATAGGTGATATAGTAACAAATATGGCTTTGCAGTATATTTTTCCTGAAAATGTTCGTGTCCAGATCCTGTCATTTTTTTCTTTCAACTTACCTTAACACAGTTTATAATTGATTCTTTCTTGTACCATGCTTTAATACTGAACATGTCCTTATAACAATAAACCACTGGCATAACTGTGTCTCCTGCACCTCGATCCAACTTTCATATTAAGTCAGTGGGAACTGGATCAGGGCTTTACAGTAAACTGGTTATTTATTTGGATTCTGTAATTTAAAAAGTATATTGGTTTTGTTGGTCAGCTGTGTAGAATGAATAATGCAGAAGTAAGTGAGAACCATGTTAATCCTGTAGACAGATAAAATATAACAAAATACACCACATAATTGTTGTGATAGCTCTACGTTAAGACTAAAAACATCCCATGCCTTCGGAATTCACATCTCCTTGGTCCGCCGCAGCCTGAATTTGATGACCTTCACTCAGGCGACAGAGACTTAACCTGTTTTCTTAGGCTCTCTCAAAGGGCAATGTTCTGTAACCCTGACTCATATGTAGTAACCTTACCCCACCAGTAGTCTCACTGACTTCAGTGCGAGTTGGACTGAGCTCTGAATTTGCCAGGAATTCATATGCATTAACCTCAGTAGGGCTAAAAAATGGGCTTAGACAGGCTATTTAAGATATTTCTCTTTTGGGACTTTTTTTTGCTTTTGTTGCTGTCTGAATAGAAACTTTTTAGTTGTGCCTAGGGAACTGATAGGCACCATGAAAATAAAGACAGGTGAAAATGTGAGCTTTGGGGCCTAGATGACTCTGAGGGCCTAAATAGGATATACTCTCTACTACACATCAAGGCACAGTCATCATCATCAAATGGAGGTAAAATCAGTGGTATGATTCCAACCGATACCAAGTAAGTATCCTCATCCTAATTATAGTATTAAAAACTGCACAGCACTTTATACAGAGGAAATATCGGTAAAGGGAATGCTAGAGGTAGTCAAACAGAGAATCTTAGGAATAACCAGATTAGGAAGACTGATCTACTATCTTAACACCAGGGAAGGACTTCATGACCAGTGGCAGGGACAGTGGGGAAGAATGGATGGCCCCTAACCATTTCATCCTTCCCCTATAAACAGATGATTTGGGTCTCTAAGGTACCTTTCATGAGCAGGAAGGCCTTGATGCACAGCAGAGTCTTTGTTCCCACTACAGCCTCACTGATGTCACTAGGTTGTGGCTGGCATAGATTCAGGGACCTCCCTCGCTTCATACACTGCACAACCAGAGCCTAACAAATTACTTTTTAAAAGAACATGGAAATACCCAGCTCTGCATTCTAATGACACGGTGAAGATAGTGGCACTGCTTATCTTCTACATTTTAAGTTGTCTAAAAAACGGGGCGGGAGAACAGTCAGTTGTCACTTGGGGGCACTTACATCATGACCCTGGTACTACCAGAAGGGCCCACTCACAATGCTATGCACCAAACCTAAAAATGTGATGATAAAGCCAGTAAGGGGGATCCCCCAGTGGCTGTCAGGGGTGGATCCAGGGGTGATCCTGGTCCACCCAAAGTTTAAAACCAATTGCCTAGCAGCAGCACTCCTACTCAGGCAGCAGTGAGTGAATCAATTGACTTTATGGCTCATTATAATTTACCTGACTCCTTTCAAACTCTTCATTCCATAGGTATTAATAACCCTCTCTCCTTTTCAGTGGTCTTGATGGTCCACTAATTAAGCTGTCTTTTCTTCTGCCACTCTGCTATCTGCTACTGGCTTCCAGTAATGGAGCTCCTACTTCACAGCCCTGCAGTTTGTTTTTAACTCTAGCTAGAAGTGTTAACTTAGGTGAACATTAACTTAGGTGTGGAAATAACTTCCAGTGAAGCACTGGATTCACTGTCCAGATGCTCAAGAAGGCTAGATGTGTTTTATGCATCTGAAAAAGGAATATACATTTCATTCTAATGACAACAGGACTAAAGAAACAACATTATTTTTGCCTAGTCTGTTGTGTTTTTTATACATAACAGCTGATATAGCGCATTCCAATAAAGTTGTATTGGCTTTTGCTTTGATCTTAAATTGAATAATATAGCCCTAGGTCCCTAGCATATTAATAAACCTCCTAGTTTCTTTTAATTATTATATTGTGTTTAACTATATTGTGTTATATGTGTTGATGTACCACACTATTTGCACCTCACTTTTTCAAAATCCTAGATCTGCCACAGTGGTTGTCAGCATGCTAAAGACAGAAACATCCCATGGATGCTCCCAGAGCTGCTGGACTGCCACACTCCCAAGGTTGGAAAATGTGAACTAAAGGGACTGGGTTGAGTGTGCCCGAGTACAGGTGCTCCTGGTACTGTCAGACATACAATGTAGTCATATCCTTAGTGATTCCTTTTAGCAAAAGGTCAAATCCTATTCCACATATTGGACAACCAAGTGTGATCTTATTTCACCCTGCCAAGTCCCTGAAAAGCTGTTAATACCTAGTGGGGATGGGTCCTTCTCCTCCTCAGTTTTAATACTAACATGACAGAATGTCATGTCAAAAGGTTGCAGGAGCTAATGCAATAATGCATTAACATTAATGCAGGAGTGGCCAACCTGTGGCATTGGCAGCCTCTGTGTGTAGCTCATGACAGATCAGGGTGGGGATGGACAGCACATAGGGCAGGGAACAGAAAGCAGAGCAGCAGATCAGGCAGGGAGCACAGGGCTAGAAGCAGAAAGCAGAGCAGCCATTTAATCCTTGGGGTCTAACTTGTATCCTTCTGCTTTGATTCTCAATCCGTGAAGGAGAACTACGTCTTTGCTTTAGCTAAACAGCAAATTTTTTTTTAGAAATTTTAAATATATTTATTTATCTTGCATTTATCTTGCTGCTGCAAATGGTACATACCAAAGAAAAAGAGTTTTCAATCGTTGCTTATAAACAAATTGCAGCTTTCAACTCTGTGAAGGAAAAGGAGAAATGTGCATGTTGAGAGCTCAAGAGAAAATCAGAAGGACAAATACATCTTGGAAACTGGCTTTATTTCCACTCCATCTTCCAATAAAATATCTCCTGCGCTTTGCGCACAGTAGTTTGGGAGTGAGTCCAGCAACAGGATTCCATGCTAAACCAACAGCAACAAAAAGTACACTTCCTCTCTCTCTTCATATGTGATTCTTTTTAAAAGACAGCCCAGTGCATGCCCATATAAGGTTGGCAATAGGACATTTCTGTCTGGCTGGGCTGAACATAGACTCCATCATTTTGGTGTCACTTGATTTCTATGCAGTAATACTAATGACCCAAAAAGAAAGGTGTACATAATCCGTAATGAAGTTATCTGGGAGTTCCAGACAATCAAAGGAATTTCCTATGGGGGGGAGGCAGGAGGTATTTTTATTTTAGCAGAATTTTTTTTAGCAACCAGCTTAGCCTGCTTTGAATTATGACTAGGCTGTTTTCACTCTCAGAAATGTAATGTGACTATGGAGCAATCCAGCTCTGCAATAACCTAGAGATATGCAAGCAGAAACTACAGCATGGCTCTGCTTACCTTAACACATTGTATCAACACTGAGAGCTTCTCAAAATAAGTAATACTCAGAACTTGCACAATTTTTCACCTTACATTGTGAAGAGCTCTTTTACATCAGTAAGCTGCTGTTCGTGGACTAATAGAAGAGGGAATTAGGCCATTTATAATCCAAGTGCTTGACAGAAGTTGACTAACTCTCTCAACACACCTGTGATTCAGGAACTGTAAATGGGTACATTTTTTTCCAATGGGGAAATTAAGACAGACAGCTGAATTGACTTGGCTGTGATTGTATAGCATGTAAGCAGCAGGTTGAATCCAAACATGTCTGACTTCCAGGCCTGTGCTCACTCCTCTACCTGCTTCAAAACAGTCTCATTTTCCCACTTCTCCCTCCCTCCCCAGAAAACCTATAAACATTCCCATTAAAATATATTTACAGTCAACTTCCCGTCACGTCCCTGGCAATGGAATGCAAGCTGAGAAAGCCTGACTGCTGGTGTCAAGTGGCTAAATCAAAAACCAAACTTGAGTTTCTTTTTAAAATCCTCGCCAGAATGATGGCTCTTATCTCCATAGAAAGAATTTCACAAGGTCTGAGAATAATGGCAAAATGCTCTTTGACTAGTGGAGTCAAATTCAGTCCTACAGACAGACACTGAGGCAGCACCAGTGGGTGGTTATCAAATCAGACTCATCAGACAGTCAAGGCCACGCACAGCTTTACAAAACAGCATAAGGAGTTTACAGTTCATACACCATTGAGTGAAGAGCGCTGAAGAGACTTCCCCTGGTCTGAAAAGCAGATTCTTGGCATCAGCCTAACTACATCTTTTTTAAATGACTTGCAAGAATCCGAGAGTTGACGCAGAGTAAATAAAGAATCCAGGCTAGAAGTCAAGAAAGTATGAATTAAAATGTATGTCTGTGACTGACAGAAATGATCTAATATTGATAATACTCTTGAGCTTAGAAAAAACATCAGCATGTGAAGTGGTCTAAGTACTGCATGAGACCCAAACAATAACTCAGGGTAGTAGACATTTGTGACATCCTTTACATCTGAGATGGTGACCATACAATCATATGCTCCAACAAAGAGACATTAAGCAACAGTGATCAAAGCCACTCAGTAATATATTGCTTTATCCTAGACCCACACTCTGCCAGCTTTTGGCCACTGAGCTTGGATCTCAACCAAACCTAAGAGGAATGAGAAACTGGACTAAGATCTGGCAACAGATATGTAGATCTGAGGTACTGTCTGCTTAGCATTGGAATCCATGGTTTTTAAATCCAGTATAAACTTCCTTCAGTTGTAGCATAAAGTTACACAGAATGAATCACTGAAAAGAAAGGAGCTTGAAACAAATTTCAAATAGGGCACAGCAGAAGCTTGAGGGTAATTTACTGGCTACACAAGTGAAAACTTACAACCACAGATCTTTCTCCGTAAGGCCCAAGTTCAATTCTAGAGGCTCCAGAAAGATCCAACAGTTCACCACATCCACCCCAATACATTCCAAAGGAGAAGCTAGGTTTGTACCAATACCATATATGAGTTCCACTTTTGCTGGAATTCAGACTAGAATTTCTGAGATGAATTACAGAGTGTGAGATCTGCGTGCAGCAGCTATCCACTCCAGCACTATACTAAGACAAAAGAATAAAATTGAACTTCAGTCTAACAAGATCTCTACCTAGAGGTAATTTCATTTTGGTAATTAATTTCATTAAAGTAACACAATGATCATGGCTGTTGATGCAGAAAGAAATGTCCACTCTCTTTTACTATTGGAGGTAAACAGAGAGATAACACAGGCACAAACAACTAAAAAGCTTCATTGATTAGGGATGCACGAAGAAATCTAAGTGTGTGTTCAAGCATCTTAGATAATAACACTATGCAAAAATGGTCCAGGGGGTTAGGATGGAAGCGTTTTGTAGGCTTCTATCATCATGGGACAAAACTGAGCAAGATGTATGTCACAGAAAACAACTGTGGTTAATCCGTATCAGTTATTCAGGTAAGAACAGCCATATGACACTTCCAAAGAGCTGGAACTTCACAGACTATGTTTTGTTTGAATCTAGGATTCAAGATAATTCCCTCAGACTTGAACAATGCACCATTCTGTTCGTGTCCTGTGCAATTTTCCTAGAAAAAGAGATGCAGTTTTAATTTTAATAACCTGGTTCTTGGAAAGATGGACCCTCCAGACAAGATAATTAGCAGCCAGACTAGACACTTTCCATAGCCACATGTCTGTGCCTACTTCTTAACCCTTTATTTAAGCTGGAATAAAGCAAGATGAAAAATAAATGTGATTAAAATGAGGCTGCTGTGTGTGAGAGCCCAACAGCCTAGTATTTTTACATTTTTTTATGAAACCTGACTAGTTTGGAGAATACAGTTGAATCAAACAGCAGGTGCAATATAAAAGGCACAGAAGAAATGTTTGTGCAAGGAAGTCAAAAAGGGAAAAAAAAACAGTAATCAAGAAAAATAAAATAGAACTAGCAAGTGAAAAGAGCAGAGCTTGTAAGCCATCCTTATTAAAAGGTTTTAAAGTGCAACTTATTAAACTCTCCCCATGTAACAAATCCTTAGGACACTTTGTAAGAGAATCATTAGGGAAATCCATCTTAATGCACTAATTACTTAAACCCAAGAAACAAAGACAGCCCAATACCAAACCTATGATAAAAATGTGAGAAATCTGAAAGAAAATTTGAGCCAGGACCAGGAGGGTAATAAATGGCCAAAATTAAAAGAGGATTTATGGTGTCACAAGAAACTGTAATGTGTTTGAGAGAATTATTGGGAACTGAGTGCCAAATGGAGCAATTTAAGGAACAGGGAGAATAACTGAAGTGCTACCATTGCACCTAGAAAGTCAAGATTTATGAGCAGCCTAGAAAACAGAGAGAGCATGCTTTGGCTATTATAAATCACCACCTCTTCACCATTTAAAAAGCATTCTGGATTTCACAGAGATCCAAAGCACTCATCTAGTCAGGAGAAACTATACTGATTTGCAACAGCTGAGGCTATGATGCAATGATTTGGATGGAGCTACACCATTTTATACAGGCTGAATTGATATGCCCCAATCACTCCCATGGAACTACACCTGTCTGAACCAGTGATGCAGTTCTGACTTGGTTTGTCTCATAGAGGCTTCAGAATATGGAGATTAGAGCCTGAATAGTCAAGCAAGGTAACCACTATTAGCTTCCTGGACCTGCACTTATCTCCTCACACCTCACAGCACTCTGCAAAAGATTTTGCTGCACCACAGGGTGCCCCAGCACCTTGGTTAAGAATTATTGCCCAAGCGGTTCTTCTGTGCACAGAAAGGAGGGCTGTAGCTCTCAGTATATAATCTGATACTACTATGTAGGTCCAGTCCATTCTAAACTAGATAGGCTCTAGTAACATGCTCTTCAATGAACAATCACATCCAGAAAATGATCCTTATTACATTAATACAACTTCTGTTTCCTAGAGCAGCTCATGTGTAGTGGTAAGATGACGTCGATGGAGTCATCTTTTCCATGCAATTCCCCTAGCTAGAAAAATTATTTCACAGGTTCCCTTGGATTTTTGTCTATTATAAAATAACTTTCAAGGCAAACTCCTGATCCTCCTCTCAATTCATAATGCTTTCCCTATTGACTTCACTGGGCTTTGAGTTGGGCTCAGGGAACTTTATCTAGAGACCAGAAACTGGGCACTGGTTAAAATTTCATGACAGAAACAAAACTTATTCTCTAAAAAACGCTATGTGCTTCATAAATAAACCTTTTTCACTCAACCCTTTGCAGATCTGCAAGACCACTCTAGCGCTACTTCACTATGAAACAGCATCATCTCTAGGTTCCTATTTTATAGCCAACTCAGATCAAGAACAACTAAAAGTCGTTACCATTTTTGGCATCCTAGGTGAAACAAGACTTAAATTCAATCCTTAGTGAACAGGTGTCCACATAATAAAATAGCAGTGGGCATCTCTTTAAGTTGATCTCTTTAACTGTAGCAGGGTGTAGAGCTTGTACTGCTGTAGATGTTCTATAGGTTGACTATTGCATAGGTTCCCATTCTCTACACCCATCTATCTTGTGTCTTTAAAAGGCTTTTTTTGAAAAAAGAAATAGAAGTGCTCTGGGAAATCCATTATTACCCCAATGCACTGGGCTCAAGACTTCTCTCTGCTTTATATGCCCCAAAATGCAAACTCACTACAACCGAACAGAGCTCACACACCTCCTTCCTGGGAGGCCACATTGCTGTAAACAGCGCTTCCCATAAAGACTGCTGCACTGGCTTGAGAGACAGTTTCTACGTTCAACCTAATAGAAAAAAGAAACTGTATATGACCCAACTCCCCTTTTTCCTTGAACAAATAAGTTTTCCTTGCAAATGGCTGAATCATCTTTAAATGTTCTTTTTTGTTAAAGAATTACAGGTTTGATTTACACAAGGATGCCAATACAGCAGCCCAATGTCAATTAAGCTACCAGATCAGTTATAAACAGAAAGATGTATATGATACGAAAATCTGTACTTTTCATTGGCATCTGTGAACTCAAATGCTGGACCCTGGCCCTGTGTTTACAGGTCACTGGATTCTCCATATAAAAACGTCACATTGGCAAACTAGAGAGTATCCCTTCAAGCCACCACTGTCTAACCTAAGGGCAGCCACAGTGCGACCTCAGGGTAAATGTTGCCCACTGAGTTCTGCTATAGTCTTTGGCTACTCTCATTCCAACCAATGGACAACACTGAACTATTTCCAAAAGGATGACATCTTAGTAAATTAGGGTAGTCTCCAAATGGAAATGGAGCTGATATTACCTAGCTGGGAGGAATTTTTCCAGCTACTTTGCAGGGAAGAGTGACTTGGAACTTTAAGTAGGCTGGTCTGCTCTGTGGTGGATACAATAGCCCTGAGAAAACAGAGGAAAATGGCAATGAGGAAGCTACAGACTGCCACCCTGTAGAGGTTTTTTCACTTTGTGACTGATAAAATGAAGCACAAGTATACCTGGCCTTTTGTGGGTTTAAATTGTTAATCTGCTCCACATTTAACAAATTGGGTCCAGCCCTTGGATCTTGGGAGGTTGCCAAAGCAACCCTCACTTGAAGGAAAGATGAGTACCTTGGTCTGATCTTTTGTGGCACCCAGCAGGCTGCAGGCAGGAGTGAGGTAGGCTCAGCTGTGAGGGGTGGGAAGCAATGGCCAGAAGGGGGTGCAGGGGGCTTGGACAGGGGTGGTGCAGGGAGGGGTGGCTATCAGGGGGCCAAGACAAATTCTTGGGTGGCTACAGTCCCCTTCCCAGCACCGCCCCTGCACCCAACATACTGTTAATAAATACTGGACAATTATCACCCCAATAACGTAGGGCTCTTTCTCTTTTGGCAAAACTAGTCACAGTTCTTACTCTACACAAGCTTCATACATTATCAGTTTTCTGAAAAAGAATGGTATATGCTATCATTAAAGAGATATTTTTAAATTAACAACAAAAAAAGAACAGAGATCCAGCAACTATCAAGAGGAGACTTCTTTCAAGAGTATTCAACGATAGGGATTGGCAACCCATGGCCCAAAGGCCAGTTCTAGCCTGCAGTGGTTTGATGTGGCCTGTTATAGCAGATCAGTGGCATGCAGTGACAGTCTATGGTGGTGGTGGGGAAATCAGTAGTACATGGCATGCAGGAAGCCAGACTGGAGGCCCCGCAGGGAGCGTGTGTTGCCCTGCTGCCTCTTCTGCCAAATCCACTGTTGTCCATTGCAAAATGGTGACCAATGGCAGGGTGGATGGTTGCAGGATATGGCAAAGGAAGCAGTCAGGTTTCAAGCAGTGGCCTTACCCTAGGGACAACCCACATTACTTTTACCTGTTCTTTGAAAAAGGCTGCTGGTCCCTTATCTAAAAGGTCTACAAACATAAGTTTCTCATGAAGAATCCAAAATGTCCCACACTTTAAAAACCCCCAATATGTATGTGTGTTACCTATACAGGCAGATATGTATATTTCTGTTTGTGCATACCAAAGGGATTTGTCACTGCGGTACCTTGATCTGCCACTGCCACTTGACTGAAGTCAGTAGAGTGTGTTATGCAAGCAGAAAACTGGAGTGAATATGCAAAAAAATCAGGACAAGTGCTTATAAGATGGCACCTGTGAGTACATGTTGTCCCTCTCTCTCTCTCCAAACTCATACATGCAGGTATATACTATACACACGTGTCTAAGTGACATTGGATGCGTCAACATGTTCATTAATGCGCCTTAGTTATTGTGCATTTAGTTTAGTACCTCTAATAACAGGTACTAACTGAATGTGCAGTAACTAGAGTTACTGTACAGTAGTACCGGCACACAGTTTTTTAGTGATGGTTACTGTGCATTAGGCTATTAGCACAGTTAATAACCGCTATGCTACAGTGCAGTGTTATCAGGCTAATGTGCAGTAAGCATCTCATGTAGATGCACCCACTGGCATGAAACTGGAGAAGCCCAGTAGTGACTCAGGCTCTGTTTATATGCATACTTTTGCATCTGCATTTAAAAATAACTTTGCAGCTTACATTTAAATTTGGGCATGTATACACGCACATTCCTAAAGATACTCATTTGTTTATAGCCAATCACTGAGGATGTAATCAGACAAAAGGGGACCTTTGAGAAAACCAGGAGATGAATAATACAAATAAACTACTGTATTTACTTGACTGTAAGATGACCTTGCTTATATATACCCCCCTAATAATTAGATTCTACGTATGGAAAAGATATAAATTTGATATAATGTTCCAGGTATAGAATCTAATTATTGGAGGTTTCCCTTGAATGTGTCCATGAGAACTGGTCCTCTATGGGCACCTGACCACAACAGCAAGGGGTCCTGACAGCTCACTTTGACCAGTTCCTCTCCTGCTTCAGGTACGCCCTATGGAAAGTCACAAACAGGTACTCAGACCTTACAGTCAAGGACTGTATTAAAATGAGTCTGAGTGAAATTTACTGGTACTACAGGAAAACAGAAGAGGATGATGGGAAAGAAATGGCAGACCTCATATGGTAGAAAAGGGACTGGCAAAGACTTTTCAAAGGGAAGCCCTCTGAAGAGAAGAATAAGTGAAAGCGCTGGAATGGTTATGGGTGTGTGTAGGTGTGCACATGCGCGGGCACGCGGTGCAAACTCTGTAACGGGACTAAAATAGTTTAACTGTCAAAGTCTGCTTTGGTCTGTCAAGCAAACCACAGTGGTCACTTGACAGGCTGTTAGAGGTAACACTCTGTCCCAGCCCCCCCCACCATGTTTGATGGGCAATTGGCTAGTATATATTTATATAGAAATACATATTTTTGCAAAAAGGAAATTGTGGTACGTTGTTTGCCCCATATGAGCTATGTACTTCATAGTCATGTTTAGTGGTAGCTGTATTTGATCAACTTCATAGTTGATTTTACTGAGTACGTACTGCTTTAGCAGCAGTTCTAAGATGGGCACTGTATTTAATGAGACTTCCTTGTATGCAAATATAAAATACACCCATGGGGGGCTTTTTTCTCACATACTGATTGGGGAAAAACTTCATTTAATAGTCAAGTACATGTGATAATTCCTGGAACTTTAACAGCTTTCACTAATTCTGATCTTAAAGTCCCCCCTCTTGTCTAATATCATCTCTTTGATGCATCCAGCCTAATTCTATCTTGGGGATCTCTTACCTGCATATTTCTTGGCCTCACTCACAAAGACTGGCTGCATTTAGGCTCTTGAAGGATGTAGATGGAAATTCCAGAATGTCTTTATTCATTTAATGCACTAAATGAAGTGTTAAGATGGAAAAAGTCACCCAGCCCATCTCTGAGTGAGACTATCCCTTCTCTTCCCCATCATCACAGGAAACATTAGCAACCAATCTCCAGATTTGAGAGTACTTTACCAAACCCAGTCTCTCTACATACAATACAGGATGCCCTGGCCTATTGTGTTTTTAAAATACATCTTCATGGCAAAACTTCTCATGGCATAATTCAGCGTGGGGGATAAGGGGTAAAGAAAGAGAGGAGGGGAGGAAAATATACTACTGGAGAAGTCAGTCAGTTAAAAGACTGGTGACTTGAAGTTTATTACTTGCTTATATCAAGCAATACTTTTCTGTGTAACAGTATTGTATGGCAATATCAGATATAATGCAAGGAATGCTGGTGTGGTTTTATCTGTAATAAAGTTATAGTCGACTAGAATTGCATACAGTTTTGTGACTAAATGCACTGTAGTTTCCAGCTGGATTAGGGCTACCTCACGCTCTCCTATTTGGTCTGTTAGAAGTTTTAGGGAAAAATCCATGTGTTAAAGGAATCAGCTAAGCAGCATTCAAAATATTTACGTTACACAAAATGTTATAGTTTCCACTAGCTGTAATGATGGAAATGGGATGAAGGAGACCATGAAAAATGCATGCCCATCTCTATTTGCTAAACAGCCTGATTCAAATCAAAATCCCATTGTAGTTGATAGGAGATTTGCCACTGACTTCAATGTGGCCAAAACTTTAACCTCCCATGTACGCATCTAATACCTTAGCCTTACCCAGGGACTTATACCAGATTAGAAGCGTTATTTTTTGTTTGTTTGTTTTTCATTTATTTTTAAAAAGAAGCTTGAAACAGTTTTTGCCAAAACTGGGCATGTCTACACAAGACACTTTACTGCTTAGCAGACTAATTTGCTTTAGGGCACAGTAAACTAATTTACTGCACTGCTGGATAGTCCTGTCAGATACAAGTGGTATCTGGCAGCACAGTAAATTACTGCGCTTAAATGTATGTGTAGACGGTGATGTCAGGATTAATTTACCCTGGCATAAATTGAGCCAAAGTACATTCACTCGCATTAATCGCACATGTAGACACACCCACTGTGTTTAACACTGTGTTAAAGAGGACCAATGATATATTTGTGCCCTGGCATAGCCATGACTATTAAGGCAACTTGTCTTCAAATGATCTGTGAAAACAAAACCTACTTTTCTGTTAAAAAAATTTCCTGACCCCCTAATTAAACTAACTGGTCACCAAGTGATTTTTTTGATACTTCGTGATCAAATGCCTGGTACAATTCACGCAAATTAGCCGATTATTTTTTCTTACTCTTATTCTTTCCTCAAGTTTTGCCTTTGCGTAGGGTAAGGAACTATTTTGTGTCTTCCTACAAGAGTTTGTAAAATGGACTAAGTTTGAGGAATGAGGTTAAATCTATGCTAGACTTTACATTCTCTCTCTTAAAGTCTTTTATTATCAAATGTTGTTATTGGATTAACTGACTTAGTCTATCTGCCACCTTTGCACCCTCAACATGCAACTGAACACTAAGCTAACCTCCCAGTGCCTCTTGCATCACAATCACTAAAAAAAGATTCTGTAGTAACAGAAAGTAGTTGACAATTTTGTTGATAATGCAGCTGGTGAGACAGAATCCAGTGTGCTGCTCTCGTGGTTTGGCAGTGCCAACACGAGTAAAATCTCTTGGTTTGGTCACTAAATAAATCTTATGACTTCCTATACACAGGCAGGAAAACAACTGTACTATCAGGTACACAGTCACTATTCCAACTACAACCACAGTACAAACGTTAAAAAAAAAACCCAAACAACCCCCTCCCCATCTCAAAAAACATTTTTATTAGGACATTTTAGAATCAGGTGCTCAACCCCCAGCCCACAGGCCTGTCCAGCCCATGGAGCTATAGCATCTGGCCTACGGTTAATCTCTGTGGATCAGGAAATTGGTAATGGGGGAGCCATGCAATTAATGCTGCCACCCTTCCCCTGGTGCCAAATTTCCAAGCTCCATGTAACTGGATTCAACCTGGGCTGGGGCTGTGCTGTATAGCAAGAACAGACCTGGGCCAGGTTACTATCATGCAGCTGAATCAGGGCTAAGTAATCCGCTGCTGTGCTGCTGGACCAGGCCCATGTCAGTTGTTCCTCTCCTCCCTGCCCCACCACCACAACTGGATTAGGCTCAGCCCAGCCTACCCCTGCCATGCCTGCTTCACATGCTGGATCTGGCCTACCAGCTGAATCCAGCCCATAAGCAGACTTGGCACTGCCAATCCAGTCTGTAAAGTAAAAATGTTGGGCACCACTGTTTTAGAACATTATGGCCATAAAACACATTTTTGTCTCCTTTGACAGTGTTCTACATGGAACTAGATATTGCATTTAAAACCAGTGCAGGTACACTGGGGAAAACTCTGCATTTGGTTACAGCCATGCAATCCTACTGATCCCAGGAAGATTGACTGGGTGTAACTGTAATCAGAATCTGGCCCCACTTTTAGCACCTGCCACAAATGACACAAGCATCCAACAGAGTATCAAGTATACACAATATGAGACCAAACATCCTGCAACTGAATTCAGTGGGACAGGCAAAGATGTAGGGCAGAAACTGTTCCATGCATTATCTATGCCTTCTTACCTAGTACCTTTCCTCTCAGCATGCAGTGTTCATTTCTCAACTGGCTTAGAAAGCAATTCCAGCACTGTACACATCTCATTTCCTCTGGGGAACAGCTCGGCATAATCTTATGCTTTGAATATGGGACCGGAAGCCAGGAAATCCTGATTTCTAATCCCTGCCTTGCTACCAACTTGCTGGGTGACCTTGGATTATGCACTTACAAGTCTTGCCTCTGGTCACTTCGTCTCTCTTCTCTATTCCATTGCTTCTACTGCCTCATGCCCTCTGCTTTCCTCCCACCCTATCCTGCCCCACTGTACATTTGAGTAAAACAATCAAAGCAAAATGGAAGAAACACTATATTTGCTAGTCATTAGTGAGAACTTTGCTCCCATGTTATATACCCTTCTCTCACTTTGTCTGTTTTGTCTATTTAGTGCCCAGTTCAGCGAAGTATTCCTACTCAGGATAAGATACTACACACTACACTTAAGTGCTGCCACTTTCCTGTATCAGAACCTTAGAGATCATAGGCTCTTCTGGGCAAAAACTATGTTTTCTTTGATATTTATATCTAGTCCAGCATGAAGTGTCATGATCCTGATTGAAAGAAGGTCAAATTACCTCTCTCACTCTGCACTTGTGTGACATATTGGACCTTAGAAAATATTTCTATTGAGAACACAAAAAAGAAGAGAACTTCCTCTTGGTACTACATTGCTAACAGGAGCATTAAACAGTTTCAGGAACTAATGGCATGAGAGAGATCTCCAAGCATACACAAGGAGTCACAGTTGAATACATAGGTGCCAGCATTACAGTGACACAGAAGAACTACACTTTACTGTGTGAGGTTCTCTATATAAAATAGGGCTAATATTTAACACAGAGAGATACTGTGAAGATTCATTGATTTCAAGGTGTTTTAAGATTGAAATACTTAGCATCTAGAGAGGTTTCTGTTACACAGACTACTCCTTCCCCACCCCCCATTCAAGTGTCCTCTCTCTTAGTGCCCACTCTCACACAGAGCTCATCTTCAGATTACAAGCCAGGTTCCCCCTGCTGAAGAAGGCTGGATACAGGTCCCACTGGTAGCCTATCTGTACCACTTCCATTAAGCAACCAAACAGTCTTGTCCCCTCACAGGACTGTTTGTGTGGCCTTAACAGTGCTTGTATTCCCTGCTGGCCTAAAAGTGGGTGTGCTCAGATCTGTACTTAATTTATTTGCATTAGAAACTGCATTTTCACTTCCCTTTCTTTCAATCGTCTAAATCTATGGTTAAATGCATGTATGGCTTTTTTTTTCTTCAGTGAATCCCTTTGTTTTCAGGGCAAAAAGTACAGCACACATTCTGAACAGACTACCTCCCTCAGAACTGGAGCAAGCAGAAATTCATGAATGTTGCAAAGACAAAAGCAGCATGTACACATTGTACAGTCCTAAGGACAGACAGGACCTTGATCACGGCTGCATGTTTTGTGTCATTTTAATTATGTACAACTCTGGTAGCTTTTTTTCCCCCCAAAGCTTTATGTGGGAGGCATAATTATGTAATAAAATTCCTGTTTCTGCAGCATTCTCCCTCTACCAAATCAGAAATGTAGGCTTTATTATTCTTCCCAGCTGGTAGGCAGTGAATTACTAGTGTGTTAACTCCCTTTGCGCTAAATCCTCAGTTTGATTTCAGACTCCAACAGCAGGAAGAACAGGAAAAACAGCCACAGATCATTTCTGTTCTTTACTTGTGAGGTTGATTCCTGGCTTTCAGGATGGCTTTTATCAGTTCTTAAAGCACCTGCTTGTTAAGGACCTGATTTGCTTCCTAGGGAAACTTGCAGTCATCATGGTTGACTTGTTTCCAGGACTGGTATCCTGGAGCCTCAGGACAAAACTGTTTGACCCCATTTTACTTCTTGATTGCACTGAGAAGGATGGCATACATCCTGTGAAAGGCCAAAGGTGCAGACAGTACCACATTCTGTCACTCTATTGATTATGAGTCTACCTTGGAGGCAAGGCCTTGGATACATGATTGATACTGGAGGGGTAAATTCCTCCAACACGTCATTTTCATTCCTTGAAAAGCATGACTTCTGTTCTGTGTGAGCACCTCTGTCCCTTCTGTGCTTGCCTCAGGTACTGTGTATTTTTTATTCCTGATGATAAATATATTTTCTCCCATTAATTATCCTAAATTCAGTTCATTTATTTCAAATGGGTAATAGGTTTGGGAGAACTGGGAGAAGTAAGGTAAGCAGAACCTGGACAGAAATCATAACTGAAGAAGAAATGTAAGGTACTGATAAAACTACATTATTGTTATTTTTTAATTAAGGAGGAGCAGCTGCAGTAATGAACACTGGACATTCAGAGACAGTATATTATATGTTGAGGGCTGGCTCCACCAACCCACAACCTGTTAAGAGAACATTACTGTCGCTCAAGCATTAAAGGCCTCTGTTTTTTTGCTGAAGGTCCCACGTTCAGCTACTACTGATGTTGCCTGACTGTACAAGTGGTCATAGTTCACCACAAAAATGGTATCTCATTTGGGAAGAGGCAGTATATTAGGTAAACATGCACAATCAGAGAGAGAGAGAGAGAGAGAGGGAGTGTGTGTGTGTTCATTGGTGAGAGAGAGAGGGAGATCATGTCATCATGTCTCCCTCTAGTGGCTGGCCCCAGTGATAAATTGCTACTTTGTCATAGCTAAAGTTCTCCACAGCTGGAGTGGCTAAGTTGTATACCGGGAATCTTCCTGGGGCAAGCATGCATAAGTGAGCAGACATGCAGAAGTAAGAACCCTCCCCCTCAAATCATGGAGCACATCAGTGAAGCCACTCTCAGGACATTAATCCTTGCAGCATGTAGTCTCACATGCATAAAGATGAATGGCCAATGGATCCACACTGCCCCCAACATTTTCTCCGCCAAGAGGCTATCTCCCCCTTTCTTCATTATACTGCCTCCAGTAGGTCAGAGTTCTCTCTGCAATTGTGAAGAGGGGAAGGATTTAGTCCCAGGAAGCTATAACTTAGCACATGTGGTGAAAAGGATGGTCATCTGTGTATATGTATTAAAACCTAGGGGGAATATTTCCTTTGGTGTGACTGCATTTTTCTATCTTCACTTTCCCAAGCTCTGGGCACAACCTCACTCTTAGATCCACCACGCAGTAAGATAATTTCAAATCTCCACTGCACACTATGGCATCTACTTCTTGCAGGAATCTTCCATATGCCATCAGTCAAATACAGGCACAGTGCTAGGACTGAGTGCAGAGCAGGCTCTACAGATTCCCAGACTTGGCAGCACAATAATGCCCAACAATCTTACTTTATATATAATATGATACAACTGAGATTCAGAGATGATTCCTTTGTAGAGAACAAAATTGCTTCCACCTTTATAGTATTTTCCTGCTGTTCCTGACTGATCTTTATTTACAGAGTAGCCTCCAAGTGAGCCGTTCCTCTAAAGTTAGGAGTGATGATGATCAAGAATAGCCCATCTGTTACAGATATTCCTCTGGGTGGATCTAGGAGTGGGGGATGCAGTCAAACCTCCTTTTGGCTGCGATGCACATGCAGGGAGTGCTGTGAACTCCCTGGCTTGTTGGTACAACTCCTGCTGGAACTGCTGCTTTGGCATGGTTCCAGAACCCAGAGGATGAATGCCACTGCCACTTGCCCACTGCTGAATTTGCCCTTTGCCCACTGTTGAATTTGGGCAAACAGCAACAACCTTCACCCCCCAGGTTCCAGAGCCATGGCCAAGTGACAGTTCTAGCAGGAGGCACAGTGATAAAAGCCAGTGAACTCAGAATATACACTGCATAGCCAAATTGGGGATGTGACTGCAACCCCCCTTATCCCCCTACACACACTTTTCCTGGATCCACCCTGGATCTCACCTGGAGCTCTCTTCCAATATAGAAGCACTTGTCTATAAAACGTCCCTCACAGCAGAGCAAGTGAGGCCTGCAGAGTCACGATCTCATCCCAACATAAAATTCCCAACAGAACAACTAAGTAAGCACAGACTCAGAGTAGATCCATGACAGCAAAGTGCTCTCACCTCATTCCCATCCTTCTCTAGATGCTTAAAGAATAAATGAGTTTGGCCAAAAAACAAACTGACAGCCTTGTTAACACTACCAGCCTCCCCTCTAAGGGAGAAGAGGAAGAAAGTCCTTTGCAGGCCAGTAGTGTTCCAGGCCATCCACCCAGCTAGCTAATAAGAGAGTCCATCTGTGCACATTGGATTGTGTCCTATAAATATACTACCACTCCCTCAACAATCTCAGAGAACGAATGTCTCGGAAGCATGAAATCTGAATTAAATTCTATTAATTTTGTGGCATTCTGAAACCAAGAACCAAGATTATCATCTTATGGAATTTCCCTTTCCTACAGGCCCTCACCTCCAGCTCAGCACATCTAAAAGTTTTTAATTTGAAGGTGAAGTGGGAGTGGGAAGGAGCTTTAAAAGTAAGACTCAGAAGCACAAGTTCTGTTCTCTCTCATGTTGTGGCTTTCCCTACAAATGAACTTAACTTTTTCACATTTAAATAAAGCAGACTCCTTTTCTTGAGGGTACAAAGGGAGGAGGTGTGTGAGGGAGGGACAGATGGCATAAGGAAAGATAATGTGACCTTTCTTTTGGAGCTATAAAATTAAAAAGCAAGAAGGTTTTTCTCCTGCAAAGTTTCAGGCAGCCACAGGAATGTATCTGTAGGAAAAGAAGGGCTGAGTAAACTGGATAGAACAAGTTCAAGGCAGTGTTGCAGCTTGCTTTGATGCCATTTGTGGAGAGGAAGAGGGAGAGGAAGAGGGAGAGAGAGGGAGAGGAGGGTTGCAGCTACATATTCAAACAGCTGCTCCATGGCTGTCACTCACTTCTCCCCTGCCCAGCAGCAGCCAGGCAGAGTGTGAACTTTGGTGCTGATGGGAGGAGAAACAGAGGGAGAACTAGAGAAAGTAGTAATAAACAATGTTTCATTTCCTTAGCAGATGTGTCTAGTGGTGTTGCATTTCTGCTGTGATGGAACAGTGTCTCTTGCCAAAAAATTTGCCTGTGGTCATAAAAAAGCTAAGATAGGTTGAGGCAGGAAGCTGTGTCCCGTAGTAACTGAAACTGGTGAAAGGACAGCAGTATTTCTACTTTCTAATGATAGTGTTATTAACTACTGTCATCATCCTATCAAGGGACTGCCAACAACAACGCTATTAATTTAAGGTAACAGAAAGATCAGGGTGTTGGGGTATTCATGAATCTTTTGTTGGAATACAATCCATTTATTCATTTAAAGCAAAGGGTCACTTTTTTTGCCTACTGTATTTGAGGATATTTTGTCTGACAGCTTATCTATGCTTGAAGGTTAATTAGAATTAAAGGCAGGGTGTGAGTTTAAAGCATAATAACTATTCCTAAATAATTATGTGTTGACATCCTTCTTATGATCTAAGTTAAACTAAGCTGGAAAATACACTTGTGTAGTAATGCAGGAATGTTTACCTGAAAATAACTATTTATTAATAGCTATTTTGGAATAACTCTCTGCATATGTCTTGTATAGAAAAAATAGTTACTTATCAGTACTCCAAGATGTATTGTCCATAAGCAGCTCCTCACTACGGGAGTATGAGCAACAAGCACTTGAGCAAAAAGACTTTTTGCTTTATCAGTAACCTGTGGAATGTGCTATGGACCTAGTCTCTTTTTGTGGCCCATGCCAAATGTACAAAGGGTGGTATATGCGTCCTGCTCCTCAGTTTCCTCTCAGCTGCAGAATTTCATATAGTATCTGACTTGAAGGGAAAAGCAAAGAAGGTGCCAGGCAAATGTGAATAGGGGCATTGCCTCTTGAAGAACTCCAGTGACTGGTAACTATTTTTTCATTTGAACAATTATCCATGTGTATGCCCATCCTCACTGTGAGTGAACTCCAAAATAACATCCACCTAACTGGAAGAAGATTTTGGGTCCCAGGCAAAGAAGACTGAAGGACCACCTTACCAAATACAGCATTTTCCCAGGAGGAATCCCTGATGGCACAGTGTTTGGTAAAGGTATGAACACAGCTTCAGATAGTCACCCTGCAAATATCAGTTATAGAGACATTATACAGAGAGCCTGTGAAAGATACCTGGGCTCTGATGGAATGAGATCTGACTGTCAATGGTAATTTTACCCTGATAGTTTGACAATGCAGCTTAACAAAGTCTGATATCCAATTAGATAACCTGTGGGCCAGTATCACTGTGCCCTTGGATCTCTGAGCTAAGGAAACAACCATGGAGACTTCCTGAAGACCTTATTCCTGTTCAGTTGGAAAGACGGGGCAGAGCTCTCTTCAGATTGAGCAACTAGAACAATGTCTCAGGTTAGGAGGAATGAAGCCTTGGGAAGAACAATGGCAAGCTATTTGGCTGACTTATGTAAAATTCAGTAACCGCATGAGGTAAGAATATAAGGCAGATCCATAACAAAACCCTGGCTGATTAAAAGACAGTAAAATCAGGATCTTCCATGAGGACTTGGATCCATTGTTGCTAGATAATTGCCACAGAAAAGCTGTTTTCATGGGGAGGTACTGTAATGGCCCCACCAGAGAAAAAAAGAATCGAATTCAAGTCCTTTTGGAAAAGTCTCTCATCAGAGAGAGAACCTTGAGCAGACTCTTGAGGAATCTCATGGCTGCCTACGTAGAAAGCACATGCCACCCATTGACCAGAAGATGGTGACTCATGGTGAACCTTGGGTGCATTTTGAACTGATGGACTGCATGTTTCAGCTCTACCAGGTATTCTAGTATGGTGGGAACTGAGAACTCCCTGGGAAAGAAATTTCTTGCCGTGCACCACTTCAGTACTCTGGTCCAATTAGCCAGATAGCTATGTCCACTCAAGTCCTCGGGCAGGGTATTCCCATGCTCTCTGAGGACTATCCAAGATCCAGGCTGCGAGACAGAGGGCACATTTACATGAGACACCCATTCCACAGTTATTACTGCATGGTCATTTAGTACTTGCATAACTAAGTGCTAAATAACTGCAGTAACCAGCGGTACTGTGCAGTAGCATTGCAACATGGTTAACTGGTGATGCTTACTGCACAGTAGCTCAATACTGCTGTGCAGTAGTTTGTTACTACTGTGAAGTAGTGTTGCATCACAGTTCGTGCCTGGCAATGCTACTGTGCAGTAGTGGTGACTGTGCAGTAAGCGTCTTGTCTAGACACACCCACAGAGAGTATAATTTTGAGTGAAGCACTCTCCTATTGTCCTGGATAGGATCTGGGGCAGGACCTGGGGCAGAGAGCACTGATGTCCCTCACTGTCATCATCTGATGGGTCTCCAGAACGGTCTAACCCATAGGTGAGCCATAAAGCTCAGCTGGGCTAAGTCCTAGCTCATCTTGCAAGAGTCCATGGAATCAGAAGCATGGGTGTGATGACATACAACCTACTACAGAGTTTCAGCACATTGGTACCTTCTCCTCTGGCATCCAGACTCCTTGCACCCAGACGGTGTTGATATAAGTTCCCCAGCTTAATTAAGAGTCATTTTTCATGACAGTTACTGACAGGTAAGAGGAAGATCATGTAGTCCTTTGCACATACTGGATCAGTCCTTATATCAAGCCAGAGATAGGGTGCAAATATGACTCTTCTGAACTTCTGTTTAGGAATGAAAAGGTTGAGATTTGTTAGATGCAAGGTGAGATGTCTTTCTTCTTCCCTCTTTGAAACCAAGAAGTGACCACTGTTCTGTTTCATCCCTTTCCTGCCAAATTTCTCAAGTGCTGTAATGGCTATTTTCTTGATTGATTTACATACGCTTCTAGTCATGACTGCTATACATCTTTATCTTTATAGGTCAGTGGTTCTCAAAGTCTTTAGACTCAAGGCACCCCTCATTAGACTCAAGAAACCCCTCAGAAAATGTGCAACATAGACATTTGGAGCAATTTAGAGACAATGGATCAGGTTCTAATCCCTAGTACTGTAGTTCTCAGTAGTGAAAACCTACTGAAGTCACAGCCATCACTTACACTGACAGCACATTTCAATTTAACACTTCCTCAGCTTCTATCTAAGTTGCCACTTGCCACATTCTTGTGCAAATAACTGATAAAATCACTAGTATCCTCCCAGCACAGTGTGTAAGGCAGGCCTTTTCATTATCTGTATATTATATACACATATATACACACACACACACACACATATACACATACATGCATACATATATACACACACACACATAAATACACATACATACATACACACACACACACACATAAATACATACAGTCAAATCACAGTGCTTTATAGCCTGGTGCTCCTCTAACATCACTACTTTTACACCAATGGAAGTCCATTAAAATCCTTAAGAGTTACTCCTGATTTACATTAGTATAAATGAGAGGAGAACCCAGTGCTATAATTCCATGGGGGCCAACCTTTTCAAAAGGAATGTCATAAATTAGCTTTGCACCTTCTTCAGGCACCACTCAGATCCCCTTCTCCTGCCTGATCCGCTGTTCTGTTTTCTGCTTCCTGCCCTGTGCTCCTTGCCTGATTGGATGCTTTGCTTTCTACTTCCTACTTTATCTGCTGATATGCTGCCTGTCCCCTTCCCCAACCTGCCATGTGCCACACACAGGCTGCCAATGCCACTTGTGACATCCATGATGCAGGCAGGCCACCACTGGACTATACTCTCTTCTCAGTCACTCTAGTGTGATTCTGCAATAAATCCACCAGGTGCACTGGAGTTAATCTGGACTTTGAAGGTATGAATTGTGTCAGAAGTCATCCAGATGATTAACATTTAGTTGAGGAAGGTAAAACTATGGTCATTTTACAGATGAGAAAATTATGGTACAGAGAATTTAAAATAAACCTAGACAATAGCAAAGTAAATAAATAAATAGAGAATAAAAACACTCTATTTTGGTAAAGTAAATAGAAACACCCAGGGATTATGACTTTCAGTACCCTATTCCAAATACTTAAAATGAGAAGTTAGCTTCTGGGTCCTATATTACCGATTCTAGCACTTTATTTTTCTTGCCTACATGCATTTTACAAATAAAAAGTTTAAATAAATTCATCGACTTATTCTTATTTTCCCCTATTATTCCTATTTCTTGCTAACCTGGAAAATAAATTCTGAGATACAAATTCTTTAATGCACAGAATGTAAAGAGGTGATTAATTTATATATTGTTATATTTATAACAATGCCTAGCTTTTTCATTCAAAAGGACTGTAATCAAAGGGGTTTTTATTTTATAACCATATTTGTGTGCAAATACATTTCTTCTGCAATGGTTAATTTGTAGGAAAGAACTGAACATATCTAATTAACACAAATGCAATCAGCATAGAGGATGGGAAGGGAAGACAAATGAGGGCACTTCGGAGAGGCTGTTGGGGATGGTGTGCTGTTTCACACAATAAAAAGATTCCTCTGTGCTCCCCTCCGACAGCTTTTACTGCCATTTCTCCCTTTGCCTCTCTCCCAGTGTTTAGAAACCCTGGGCCAAAGCCATCCCTGCAGTAATTCCATTGGGATTCTAGTGGGCTTGAATTTGGCCTTTTGGGCTAAAATCCTCGTTCATTTACTTCCTGGGTAGATGTGACTGTGTAATGAAGAAACTTAAGATAAGATATAGTAAAGCTAAATATTCCAAAAATAGTGGGTCAGATCCTTCAATGTTTGAATAGGCAAAACTCCTATGGGAGTTGTACCTAATCAAAAAGACTTGCTTTTTCAAAAAGTGTCACATTTCTGTCTGACTTCTTTACTTCTTACAATTAACACCTCTGATCACTATAATGGACAGATATGAAAGAAAAAATATTTTTCTTTAGCTTTTCAAGTTGACATTTTGTGTATAGCTGGGTTTATTGTTGCACTACAGACAACTTCCTCTTTTGTTATTGTAGGTCTTTTATACAGCAAGAAAGAAAACATTTTTAGACAACAGGAAAATATGGTCACAAATTGGTGGGAGGGAGGTTAAGTATAAGTGTATCATTCAAAAATTACTTTTAATTTCTTTTAGTTTTAAATTTAATTTACAAGATTTCAAGTTGATTGTGTCCCTTTAAGGGCTTCAGTATTCACCTTATTTATTTGCTTTTCCCCTTTTGCTTATCAGATACTCCTACTTATCTGTCTTGTGTAAAGCCACTTTCCTAACTAAAAATGTATTTACTGCAAGAACTACAAAGAATGCTTTCAGCATCAGAACTGGAATTATTTCCCATCTGTATGAAGAGACTGTATACATTGGTTGCACTTTAAAATGTGCTTATTTAGAAAATGTCTATTCTCCTAAGTTTGAAAAAAAAAGTATTAAAGCTATTAAGTCCCAAAATATCAATTCATAATCGAAAGACACCTATTTTTAATTCTGGCTGATTTTAGACACGCCTGATAATTGTAAAGCCAAAGGAGAAAAAAAATATATTTCTTTTGTTTCCTTAGTTATACAGAACCCAATATATCATTAACTTTTCTAATGCCATCTAAGGCTGTTTTCAGTACCATTCCAGATTCTTTCATATACATATGTGAAATCCTTAGCTGAAGGATAACCAAGATGAAGACTCGAGTTACAGGAGGGAAAGCATTAACACATGCAACATAATAAAATAAAGAAACACATGGAGATAGATATTGCCCTGATGTGCGATTCAAATAGGCAGCACTCATTTTAGGGTCAGCATTTGGTCATTTGGATTTAAGTGAATAGATCTACAATGTAAGCAAATTTTCTTGCTGTTCCTCTACTTGCAGACATAATGGTGAAGAAGCAGCTACACTGAAATGCACACTCTGTAGGTTCTAAAAGCAGAAGGGGAGAGAGCAAGGAGCATGGGATTAAGTCAATAATTATTCTGTTTGAGAAATTGTAGAAATAAACATCAAACTTTAGCTGATCTGATCTCATCATGGTTTCCAATAAACAGGTCCATAGACTGTTTCATCTAGTCAGAAGGCTAAGGAACGGAAACTATATTCCCAAATTTCAGAGGCAAGAGTTGTGTGTTCCTCATTTCACTAAACAGGGCATATCTTCATCAAAGTCTCTTCTGGAATGGAGCTGAAGTAATTTAAACTATGGTTCCTTCTACCAGATTTACATTTCCTACACTAAACCCTGCCGGCTTTATTGCCCAGAGCTTCCACAAAATGGGACATTCTGCTTTGAAGACCCACTTTAAAAAATCTAGAGGGGCAGTAAAGTTAAAGTAGAATCCATGGCAACAAAATGGGCTAAACTAAAGCTTTTGCTATCATTAAAAATAAAGGCTCAGAGTAGCTGTCCAATAAGATTTGCTGAATGAATGTAAGAACAAACTGGGAAGCTGTAGAACATAAAGAATTCCTGCTGTGTTTTCCCAGTGTGTCTCCTTTATATTCAAGTGTTCACTAAAACAGGTTTTGAATATATTAGCTTTTCACATCTTAAGACATAGGTTCAAACTTGCATTAGGCCACACATTTCCATTTCTTCTCCAGCGGATAAAGTACACATACATGGGCAAGCTGGTACCCACGATTCATACCATGATATCATACCAATATATTCTGAAGGGTTCTTATTATCCCTTCTGGTTCTGAATGCTTGCTGCTTTATAATGACCTAATGTGGTAGTGTATAGGTGAATGGTATAGGACAAGGGTGTCAAACATACAGCCCAAAGAGCTTTTCTATCTGGCCTGCTGCGCTGCTGGCGGGCACCAGAAATTGTGGGGCCTGACCTACTGGAGAATCCAGGTCCTTTGGCCTTACTGAATGGGTGGTAAGTTTGGCTCACTGCCACTGCACCTGGACTCACTCCCACAGGCCCCTTGCCACTGCTGCCACTACTGGACCCCTTCCCCCTGTCACTGCAGCAGCCCTCACACCACAGGCTAGCTCTGTGGTCCGGATCCAGCCCAGGACCCCCGGCGAGTTTGACACCCCTGGTACAGAGAGTCTTGAATCACTTCTATAAGAAAAGTCAACTTATCCAAGGGTTAACTCTGAAACCTAATGATCACCAGAGTCTTTGCTATGCATAGACAATTCCTTATCAATCTTTTCAACAACCCTCCTTCAAGCTTCCTTTGGCTAACACATGTAAGAGTGTAAGAATGGGCTAAGCATTAATTTTAAGGTGTTATGTCCCAGTCAAGAATGCCAGCAAAATATTAATTTAACCTGTTTTCAATGTTTAAACACTGGCTCAGAACATGGCTGTTTTCTGGGTGTAGAGAGGGACTAACAAGACAACACAGCTCCTTATTACAATTTCAGCAAACACTGTGCTTTGCCCCACTATGCTAACCCCTATTTTTTCATATGTTGGACAGCTGTGAACATGAATTTGATATAGATATGATAAAAAAAAAAGTTTTAAAAACACAAACAATGTGTCCAGTGAAATGTACAATATAAAAATGTAGGTGCCTTGGTATCCAAGATGCCAAGTGTGGTCTTATCCAACCCTGTTTGGTCTCTGAAAAAGCACTGATGTGCCCACTTTTGTAACATCATCATTCTGGTCTTACAAATAAGTCATAAACACCAGAGGGCAGGAGAAGTATCCATTTATCTTTTATGTTAACTGTTTTTCAGGGACTTGAGGAGAGTGGAATAGGATTACATCTGGGTACCTAGGAGGCAGGATAGGATCTGGCCCAATTTCTGTGGTTTGATTACTAGCTAGACTCCACTGAAACAAACCTTCAAATTTCACCTCAATTGTTTTTTGTTTGTGAACAAATGTTGAGAGGAAAGCTTTGGCACATGACTGGAAAAGAGGGGCAACAAGGTTAGAAATGGAGGATATAAGAGAATGGGTAGAGCTTTCCCCCCTACACTTTTCCTCCTGGAGAGGCCAAGGAAATCTTTTTTTAAATAAGAATGGGCCACATAAAACAAAAATGTTATTTTAAAAAGTACCCATTGACTCACAGCTACCAACAAACAAGAACAAGAAGCTAACATTTTGCCAGTAACAGTTATCTCCATATTCACCAGTGCTGCTGCTTTCAAGTGTGATGAGAATGTGGAATCTCAAATACCAGGGCATAGTAAACAACAACACATTATTTTCTTTCAATGGCTGCCACTATATTAGTGGTCCACATGTGTCTGCAATGACTTTGCATAAGTACCACAGATTTTCCTAAACAGTTTCCATAAGCCAACAGACTGGGGAAAACTACAAAATTTGGAAAGTTTCTCAACAGACTTTTTGTGTACTTGCCCAGAGAATGAAACAGCAAGAGTGGAACATAAAAACTGTCACACTGCAATGAAACAATGAATCATGTCTCATCACTGTCAGTGGTAAAGAAGTAAATCTCTACCCCACTTCTGCAATGTATCCAATGGTGCTATACTGTGGCAGCAGAGAGATTTTTTTTTTTCTGTCTCCAGGTGCTGATGAAGCTTATGTCCTGAAACATGAATAGTTCTCATAAAATTATATCCTTATTCATAAAGAAGAAAGCCTTCCCTTTACAGAGAACTGGCAGAAGGCCCACGGACCACTTCATTTTCACTTAACCCCTATTTTAAGCATTTAAGAGGTATGTGAATGAGACTTTAGCAAAGTGCAGATTTTGTGCCAGTGATCTGTAGTAGAGCAGATTTCCCCTGAAAAGGTCCAGCCCCTTATTAAATCTTAATATGTCACAAACATCCTGAGGCTCAGCATACCTGAAGCGAGTTATATACTGCATAATATTTGTTCTTTTTATTTCTTTGCATCACTTGTTCTTTAAATCTAAGGTTACTCTTACTCTTGTGTTAGGAAAAAGGGATAATAAAGAGCATCCAACTATCTATCGCCATCTGAATTCTTTTGTAACTGTAATTGTCCCTTACAAGCTTGTCCTTCTTTCTGAAAATGTTATACTTTTTACCACCTCCTGTTATGGATGTTCTGGATCTTTTCAGCATCTAATTATTTTTTGTTTCTCTTATTTGGTTTCTTTTATTTCTAGTGTATCATATTCAAGATGAAAGAAAAAAAAACACAATGCACAAATTCAACATGTTGGATTGTATAAGGCTATCTTAGGTTGTATATTACACTTTGTAATTCTCTATCGTGACTGCTGCCTGCTACTGTGTGGGCTTTTGACTTAACATGAAGTGTCTTCAAACTTTAATGGAAATCTGAAGGATCCCATGAATCCCATGAAAAATTTGCAGGCCTCTTTGTCAGTTCCTTTTGAGAGTCTCTCTCAATTCTTCCTTTGCCCTGACCAACATAAACACTGTCATGTCCTCAACACACGCAGGTGTATTCCTACTTACTCTTTTTCAGGTCATTTATATATTGAATAACAGACCTAGCACAACTCATGGGCTGTTCTGCTTTTAACTTTTTCTGGGTGATGATGAGACTTGACTTTTTCCTTGATGAGAATTTGCACTCTTTGGCTCCTCAACCCTTAAATGGTTTTTAATTTATAGTAGGACTATATAATTCATCCCATGATTAGAAAGGTTTTCTTAACAACCTTTTGTTAAAAAACTAACAAAACCATTTTAAGAGACTAAATAAATTACAGTATCTCTAGTGCTTTCCCATTATCCAATATTTTATATTTTTCAAAGAATTCTAGCATCTCAAGGACAACATTTCAACTTCTAGAAGTGAGATTGGTTTGTGTGTCTCATACTCAAGTACTTTACAATGGCATATTTCAGAGGTTGGCAACCTATGGCCCATGAGCTGGATCCAGCCTATTGAGCCATGGCTTTGGGAGTGGTGGAGGGATTCTCTTTACACTGTCACAGTCAGCTTCCTGGTGCTCCAGTGTTGAGGACCTCTCCCTGAGCCCTGCCGCATCCAGCTGCCTGTGGTTCCAGCAAAACTGCCCATGCTGCACCTCAGTTGGCCTGCAGGTGTGTGCTCACCAACTGACTGCATTTGTGCAGTGGGGAGAAGCAGTGGCAGTGGCTAGATCAGAGGTGGGCAATTATTTTGGCTGTAAGGTCATTTAATGAGTTTTGGTGAGCTGCTGAGGGCTGCACAAAAAAATCTCTCAGAAGATATAATTTTAACAAATTATAGGTAAAAAACAAATCATATACTGAAAATCAAAAGTCTACTATAACATATTTTATTTAAAAAAATATGTTTGTCCTGATTTATGTTTTGATGAGTAATGTATATAGATGTGATTGCATAATAGCTCAAAATAAAGTCTGACTCTTGTATATTGTGTGGATGGAGTCATGGGCATTGGATGTGGGGTGTTTGGGAGGATGTGGGATATGTGTGGGGGGAGGGTATAGGCTGGCTGCCTACATGCTAGGTCCTGGGAGCTGGTCTGAGGTGGGGGAAGGGAGCAGGGAGCGCATGCAGCGAAGCTTGCCTGGGTAGTGCAGACAGTCCATCCTCAGCCATCCAACCTGCAGCTGCCCCAGCCAGCAGTGCTCCACATGATGCTGAATGCCACTCACACCCACCAGGGGCAGCCTGTGCTGCACTCTCATTCATGCCCAGCAGCCCTAGCCCTGGCTAGCCCACACAGTTTCCCAGTAGAACTGCTCCCAATGTGGCTACAACTGCCCAGGCTATAGGGGTGTGCCAGGTACCAAATGCCCAGCTAGGCTGGTGGGAAGCTGCAGGCAGGAGGCTCCTGCCCCACTGTGCAGGGCTCTACCTCCAGATCCTAACCATCTTCCATTCCCTTGGCCACTTCCAAGTGGCTGCTCATCATGCTGGGCAGACTGACTTGGTAGAAGGCAGCTGGGAGCTGAAGCTGGAGCCCTGCACACTGGGACAGTACCTGCCCGGCTGCAGCTTCCCCCTCACCCAGAGCAACACAACAGGGGCAGGAGAAGGAGGACAAGGAGGAGATGAAGGGAGCCAAGCAGTACCCAGGTGACTGCAGCTGCACTGCGAATAGGTCTGCTGCAAAGTGGTATGTGCTGACCAGGGCGGGCAGCACAGGTGACAGCATAGTACGGGCAACTCCATGTGGAACCAGGCAGGGCTCAGCAATCAATTGGTGGGCATACACCTGCAGGCCAGATCCAGTCAGTACGCAGACTGGATCTGGCCCACAGGCTGTATTTTGCCCACCTCTGGGCTAGATCCTAATATCCACCTTTCTCAGACCTGAGCTGGGTCATTCTGGCACATATTTAATTTTTTTTCCATAAGTTTTCTAGGTTCCTGAATAAGGGTCATGAGCAGGGATCCTGGTCTTCCATTTCCCATGGTAAAATAGAGAAAACCACAGATTTCCCCTTTTTATCAGAGAAAACATGGATTTCTCCTTTTAGCAGAGAAACCCACATATTCCCTGCTTTTGCAAACAGCTGTGCAGGCTAGTTGAGCTCCAGCCTACAAGAGCTGTTTGCAAACAGGGTGAGGAAACCCCTAGCCCTGCCTGGAGGGGAAGCAGGAGGGGGAAGGGCGGGGCCCGAGGCTCTCAGTCAGTCAGTCACAGCTCTGCTCAGCTCAACTTCACTTTTCACTCCTGGAGCCTGAGGTAAATGGGGCTTGCAGGCCGATGGGGGCCCCTCTGGCAGGGCTGGGGGGGTGTGGGTCATGGCTGGGGCTGGGGGGTCCAGGAGCTGGTCCCGCCCCCACCCAAGCAGGCAGCAGAAGTGAGGGAGCCAGCTCCATGCTGCTTCTGCTGCAGCTGCTGGCAGAGAGCTGCACACTTGGGTCCCTGGCCCCATAGCCCTGGCAGCTGGGGGCCCCCTCCAGTAGGGCTGGGGGGCAGGAGCTGTGGGTGGGGGGCAAGAGACATGAGTAGGGTGGGGGGCTGTTGTGGGGGCAATGAGGGACACCAGTAGGGTTGGGATGACTTTGGGGGCAAGTGAGGGGCACCAGCAGGGCTGGGGGGTCATTGGGGGGGCACCAGCACGGCTAGCAGGGGCTCCTGAAGGCTTTTAATTTTAATAACGGATTTTGGGGGGTTTATCAGAGAATTTTTGATTTTTTGTCAGAGAATACCAGGATCCGTGATCATGAGTCTCTTAATTCCTAGGATCACTCTTTAATCCATTTTTTCAAACATTAGCACCTAGCTTTTATACTGGGCTGGATACACGTAGTTCTCAAAGTCCTTTACAAAGGAGATCAGTTTCATTAGCCCCATTTCTCTGATGAGGAACCAGACCCAGGGAAGGGAAGTGACTTGTCTAAAGTCACCAGTGGCAGAGCTGGCAATAGCACCGAGGTGTTCCAAGTCTCAGGCCAGTGTTCTGTCTACTGCTTACTGATACCTTCTTATGAGTCTCACAGAGTAGGTAATTATATTTTAAACCATCCAGGCCAAATCCTTAAAATGGTATAAAACTTTGTTGCTCCAGGTGGTCAAAGGAGCAACAACACTTTCCACTGAGTGAGGAGCTGGTGTGCAGTCAATAGCTTATTATTTCATAACTTTTTGTTTCAGGCTCTTTTCAATTAACTCCCTAGCTGCTCTGTTGCAGTGTGGCAGTTCTGATATTTTTTTCATTCCTGATTTCTAAAATCTTCCTCTCTCATACCACATTAACATCAACATCTTAACTGTACACAGTGTCTTTCATCTGAAAGGTTCCCAAAGAGTTTTGAAGACTATACACATTTTCATTCACCAAAGTGAATCATCCATGAAGAAGAGGAGGAAGAAGAGATACAAAAGCTGTTTATCAGAACACAGAAACACCACATAAAAGTTTGGGAAGGGAATAGCAAATTAAAACTGGAGGAAGAATTTAGGCAGACAAAATATAATTACTATATACAAGCCTGGGCTGGACACTCCTTCACAACTGTTTTCATACAAGTGTTATTGGGTTATTAGAAGATTTTTTTAAATCTTAGTTACAGATCTCCTTTACAACATGATGCCTGTTCCATCTGTTTTACAACAGATAAATGAGCAGCAGTGGCATGCAAGGGTTCTCACAGCCATAATGTTGGCTGTGTGAGGATTTCCCAGGCGTAAGTGCCACAGAAGACACCAGTGCATCAGACTCATAAGAGTCTCCTTGTGTGGTTCAGGGTGCGTGTTAAGAGTGGACGAAGTAGGGCCCCAGTCCATGAAGAACTACAGGTATCATCATAGCCCACAAGGTATTCAGGGGGACTGACTGGAACTTAGTTCCCCCTGGGCTGCGTAAGTTATGTTGGAGCTTCTCCAGCCTCAAGAGCATTCCACTGTAGGGAGGATGAAAAAAGTGGCTTTATTCTGTTTTAAAAGGCCAAACCTAAGGCTTTTTGCTGTGTTTATCATCTAAGCCTCTTAATACAATTTATGTTAATTCTCTAGGCAGTGGCTTACAAGCAAACTCTCTACTTTAGGAACCTCTACTGCGCCCTCTACTGCAGCATCTCAGTGCAATACTTATCAAGAAAATGGAGCATTACAAATAGCTCACTGCAGGAGATCCTGTGGTCTTGGTAATCTCCAACTCAGTACTGACCTGTCTGACCCTTACTTAACGGATGTTATGAAACATAGCATGTCCCACAATATGTCACTACAGCTGCAAACAGTGCTGACGTTAGTTACATTACGGTGACTCAACCAACAGCCCAACCATCCTCACTTCTTGAACAAAAACCTAGGTTTTACCCAGGATGAAGTCTTCTTCCTCTTCCAAGAAATTAGAAATTATTTATACTGCTGACAGATCTTTTTTCCTCCCTGCAGTGTATTGCCATCATTTACAATAAGTAGTAGGATTTGCCCACCACTGTGCTTCAGTAGATTTTGGACCTCTTCTCTAGGTTCTGCATTTGCTATTCATAAAATGTCACTTCCTCCTGTGGTTTTTCTTCACAATATGGGATTTTTAGCCATGCGACTTCATTGCTTTATGGTCCTTCACACAAAAATATACCTTCAAGAGAGCTGATGGAATCTTTTATACATTGCATTAGTCTTTCAGTTCTGAAAACCAAACAATGTTTCTTATGGAGTTTATTATATCCAAGGATTACACTATTGATTACTTTTCGCTGACTCGGACAATGGAGTCTACAGCACCTATCATTGCCAGATATCCTAGCTCATCTACTTTGCTGGGGCCAGTATTTTCAGCTTGGTTAACACAGAACTTTCATTTTTCATCTATAAGCACAGTGAACCATTTTAACCTGTTAGTATCCCAGGTCAGGACTGAATGCTTGCCAGAGACAAGTTATGAGTAACTTTCACGCTTGAGTAGTGTAAACTAGTGCTGTAGTAAGCTGCTGAATCTCTTGAGAAAAAAATATCTATTACCAAATTCAAAGATAAATTATTATATTGTACAAAACAATACAGTTCCCTTCATATCCCCATATCTTAACATGCTACAGCCAACATTTCACCTTAGATGCAAAGGAAATATGTTATCCCACAACATGGTTAGCAAGATGCATATTTTTAGCATGAACTTCAAGCCCTACAGTCTATCAGACATTGCTAAAACCTACTTGTAACCTGAAATATCCACAGACTAGGAATGAATTCTTAACAGCTATTAATTTTAGAAAAATTCTACTCTCTGGGAAAGATGTGACAAAGAAAAATTTCGATAGGATTTAACAATAAACCAGAACTTAACTAAGTAATGCCCTCCCCCACTCCCATCCCCTGTCCCTGTGCTAAAACAGAATCAGAGGAGAAACTAAGTGAGACATGTTAACAGAGAAGCACTCCAATTAATGTGTTACAGCTCTTTTAAAACAGAGAACAAACGGGGCTGCTGCTCATGATACTGGAGGATGCAGAGCAGTAATTGTCACTTAGCCACTTAACTCCCTGCTGCACAGCTCACTCACTCATTGTGGTTCATCTCTCAGCCAATTACTGTTGTCATTTGCATTTCAATGTATGCCATCAGGAGCCAATGCAGAGTCAACAGCAGAACAGGAAACAGAAGCAGAGCAACTAGTTTCTTGAGGCTGACTTAGGCAACGTTTTATGATATGGGGACCCGTTGTTCTCTGAAAGTGGCCTCTCCATGGCACATATATCTTGCCTTATGGCAAGTTCAGAGAACAAGCAGAAAGATCACTTTGCAACTTTTGCCTGCATGAGGCAATGCTGATGAAAATTCAGAAAGGGGAAAATCCAGGAATCTCATTTATGAGGAGGCCCCTATAATGCTCTTCTGGAATGGACAATGTTGGTTTACATGCTGAACAGTGGTCTGAGCCCTCTACCAGCCTAACCGCTACCAAGAATTTAAAAGGCAGCATGAAAAGGTCCTGAAGATGCTTTTGGGGAGCTTCTCCCAAGGGAGAGGGAGACCATCCCACAAAGCTACAAGGTGTTTGTCTAAGAATCTAACAAGTGGAGGGCAGAAGCCTATCAGACATGGGAATTCACTTCTTGATATCAAATACACATTTCTTATTTAGTATGATAGAGAAGGGGGAAGACAGTGGAAGAGGGATCAGTCAAGAGACAAGAGTGACACAATCAAATTACAGGTTAGAAAAATAACTCTGGCACACCACTCTGAATGGTTCTGAATGTAGCAAGACTTGCATTTATCAAGGCCAGAGAAAAATACCTTGCAGCAGTTGAGACATGAGATGTTGAAAGCTTGGATGAACCTTAGCTGGGTGGATGGGGAGGAAAGGTTGTATCTTAGAAATGTTACATAGGAAAAAAACACAAAACCTAAACACAGTCTGGCTGTGGGGACCTAAGGCAGTGGTCTCCAACCTTTTTAAGTAGATCACCTTTGGCATTTAAAAGCAACCCAAGATCTACCGTGTGCTGCTGCCACCCCCAACCCTGGCTCAGCAGGTAAGTATGTGGGGAGGGAAGGCAGAGGGAGAAAAAATTATTTGGGGCCACGCCACCCCAACAGATAAGTCCCACCTGGTCGGGTCCCCACTCAATTTACACCTGCTCCTGCCTCTGTGGCACTGTTCCTCACCACGGGGGCCTCAATTTAGCCCCTGACCCTTCCCTCCCCCACAGACAGACCTACTGGGCTGGGGTTCACACATGCATGCACGCAGGCACTCAGCCCCCTGCCCCAGTCCTTGAATTGACTCCAAGAGTCTCTGAGATCTACCGCAAGAGGCTCCGAGATCTACTGACCACTGACGTGGGGAGAGGTCTAAGGAAAAGGTGACTTTCAGGGGAAGGGGGTTAACAACAGGCAGGATTGGTGGTCATGTCTACAGGGATCGGGAGAATTGACGGCAAAAAAAGACTTGGTATTGAGGGATTAGGAACGCTATTTTAGCCAGGCTGAGCTCGAACTGTTAGCTAGACATCCACAGTGAAACATCAGTCAGACAGGCCAAAAGTTTAGTTGAACTGAAGGAGACAGGTGTGGAACTAAGAAGTAAATCTGTGACTCATCAGAGAAACTAGTTGAATTTGTGTTTGCAGGTGAGATCACCAAGTGATAAGGTCAGTTACTAGGACCCAGCACACAGCCCATACAAACATGCCACTGAATGAAAAGAATCCTCTGATGAACATGCTTTACAGAGTGATTAGGAGAGGAAGCTAGAGAACCAAGAGAGGGCAGATTCAGCGTAGACAAAGGACAAAATGCCAAAAGAAGCATGGTCAGCAGTGTTACAGCACACAGTTGAGAAAAGGATACTGACTTTCTGATTGCGTCAGAAAGTTTATTACAGATATTGGTGTTACCATTGAACTGCAGGGGGCTGAAGCCAGACAGGAGAAGATGTAAAATAGCACTGACAGAGAGGAACACCAGACAGATCACAGACTGCCATTAGTAGTAGTAGTACTAGTATCAGCAGCTTAGTGAAAAAAAAGCACAAGTTTCACAACTCTGCTTTCATGGAGTCCAAGTCCCCTTCTCTGTTGCCTTCATCCTAGCACAATGCAACCACTTTTTCTATTTGTTGCACTTTTATTCAGACTTCACCTGAAATTAAACAGTGAGTGTACTAACTGTAGAAATGGTTAATGACTTGTACTCCTATAGGTGTAAACCTTCATATTCACAATGTATCACAGCTGAAATTTGCTGCCAAGTTTCAGCCACATCTTTAAACAGCCCATACACATCACAATATTTGGTGTTGAGGGATCAGATTCTTCTTCCTAGCTGACAGATAAATGTTCAATTCTGCCTGCGTTTTTCAGCACACTCTGTACAACACTCCATCATCGCATGGTGGAGAGCAGCCACTCGAGGGGATAAGAAAGACCTGTTCTAGCTGGATCTAATTCAATATAGTCTCTCTAACTAAAATAAGATTTCTGATTTCTTCAGCCAACAAGAACCAGATGATGTACGGAACAATCAATTTTATTTGCTGACAAGAGGCATTTCCATGGGTTTTTTCAGAAGTGAGAGAAAAAAATATAGTGGGCAACTCAGACTGTCCACACACCATGCAAATGAAGGAGAATACAACTAGCTGGAGAAGTGCAAAACAAAATTTACCTTCCTGCTTAGGAGGGATTTCAGGAAAGTTGGCTTGTCACTCTCAGTAATCTTAGGGCTATAAACTCCCTACAGAATATCTGAAAAGAAATTCTGTTGATGTTTACCTAAGTAAATCAGAAACAAACACAAAAAGAACATCATTATGGCTTCTTTCTAACTAGCAGCCAGGAAAACACTGGGCAACTTGGATTCTCTATGGCACCTACCTCCCTACACTTGATTAAAATGGCACACACAATATGCTCATTTCATGCTGCCATCAGGACCGCTCACAAAAAAGAGAGTGTACTTAAATAAATAATCCAAATGGCTCATAGAAAGCAAGTAGCCAGAGCATGAACCTTGGTTAATGAAAGGCCAACACAAAAGTAACTTTCCCTTCCTTTTGTCTCATTTTAAGTGTTTTTTAAATGCTTTTTTTGGCTGACCAAATTACTTGAAACTCTCTATATTAATAAGCTGATCAGTTACTGGCTCCCTGTCTGCAGAGCTGAGCCAACAAACTGCTCTTTTTCTTTTGTCTCCAAGCCAAAAGAAACTTTATGGAGAGTGAATTCCCTCCCTCCCCCTGCACTGAGTCACAATGCAATGGTGATTTGGAAACCTGCCATTTATCACCAGGAACAACAAATACTAAGCCAAACAGTAAATCAGGATTTGAAGCAGGGGCCTCCAAGACAAGGAGTTCCATCCCACAGCCTGGGTAACTACTGAGTGGAGCCTTTTAGTCCCAAACACCACAGCTGTGCAGGATTCTGCGCCCTCCTTCTGTATTCTTGATGTTGGGCTCAGCTGACTTCATGATCTCCAACTATTGCATGATACTGAAGTAGTTTACTATGTTACAAAATGGAACATAGGCTTTTCATGTTGTGAGCCACTAAATCAAATATGCAAAGCTTGAAAGCTGGACTTCTGGAGGGTGTTTTTGCTTGGCACTTGTAAAATAAGAGTGACGCAAAGGTCTAGTCCAAGTGTAGACAGATAGCAAGCTTAGCGCACACAGTGGAAATGCTACAAAGGGAAATCCTCAGGCAAGTTCAGTGATAGCTTGGACAAAAAATTAAGCAGCTGTATGATGACAATTAACTTGCATCCATTGCTTCTGAAAGCAAGGGAGTGAGCATCACATTGTATAGGACTTTAGTATATGTTAAATGCACTTAAATGTAAGCAACTACACATTCAAGCAGTAAAATATACTAAGTGCACTCATACCATAGCAAATTTAAAGACTTTTTGGACAAGGAGCATCTCCAAATTGTATTAAGTAACATTCGTTCAGCTACCTTTGGTCTTCTCCATGGAAATAATACAAGCAATTTGAGGTCCATCAACATCCCAGGATGCACTGCTCCCAGTCTCTCTACTCCTGCTCCAAGGGTCTTTCCATCCTCCAGAACTCCACTTCCCAGACAGGTGGTACTGACCCAAATGGGGTACCAGCCACAGGCAACACCCCCACATACCCCAGGGGTGTGTGACCCCAGCCCACATGCCACCAACCTGAGCACCTACTAAACCCTCAAGATTCACCAAAGCCCACCACTTTTGTTTGAGTACTCCGGTGCAAACCACGACCACTTATGAACCAAAACTGAACCAAAGACTATCCTCCTCAGACCCTTGCAGGAGGACTGTGAACTGGAGTTCTGATGAGGTGCTGGACCTCATCCTGATCTGGTGCGAGAGGAAAGAACCACAGCTACCACCACCAAGGGCACAAACAGCAGCTGACAAAACCAAGCAGTCTATGAGTCACTGGCCCAGATGGTGGCTCAGGGGCAACAGCAGGACTGGTAGCAGATCTGCACTAAAATCAAGTGCATAAAGACTCAGTAAGTTTGAGGCAGGAATGCCAACAAGGTCTCAGGCACTGTGAGGATCACAGTTCTCTTCTATGAGAAGCTGTCAAGAATCTTCCAGGAGGACACACATTGTCACTCCTCACCACACTAAGCATTACATACCCACAAGCCCAGTCTGGCATGACAATGATGATGGAGTCCCCTCTCTACCTCCTGCTACCAAAGTGGCAGGGCAGAAGCACCAAGGTACCTGCTCGGTGGACTTGTTCTCCACCCAGGTCCAGACCCAGGACACACAAGATGAGGACACCTTGGATGAGACCCTCACTAAGAAGGCAGATACAGATATGGACATGGACAACCCAGTAGATACTGATCCATTGGTACATTTTAGCAACTCCAAGGGAAAGGGTGTCTGGAGGGGTGACTTAGGAGCGGTGCATGGCTCACGGAAGTGCCTAGGTGCAGGAGTCCCAATCAGTATAGATTGCACCCCACTCCTAGGATTCACCAGAAGGGAGCAGGCATTGTGTTCTGCACAATGCAAAAAATAAATTAAAATTGGTGGCACACCCATGCCTGGACCTTGACAACTGTGCACAGGTCAATTATGGTGCTCAGTGGCTGAGCCAGTTACAGTTAATCCTAATTAAGGGTCAAAGTGGTGACTGGAAACCCAATCCACCTGCCCCACCCCTAGATCACTCTGCCTAGCAATGGCAACTTGCAACCTACTCTCCCTCTCTTTCTGGACATCGCCACCTTTCCCAGGGAGTCATCATAACTAGCTATTACTTTCTATGAGTCTTAGGTGGGTGCTGGCATGACAGCTCAAACAAGCAGCAGGACATATCCTGTGGGATTGCCACCTACAAGTTCAAGAAGCTCCACTCTTCACCACCGGGACATGCTTACCAGGAAGATGTCGGTCAGAGGAGCAGTGTCCTGAAACAGGGACAGACGACTTAGCATGTAAGAGTACCTTCCTAATAGGTGATCTCCACCAACCCCTGGGAACCTCCAAGGAGGAAAGAGCAGGAGTAACAGTAGCTAGCTCAGAGAGTGCTTACCATTATAAGGTCCTGATCTTATCCTGCTTGCCTATGGAAATGAGCAGAAAGAGTAATATCCTGGAAGGCCCTAACAATTTCAAGGTCTGCTCTACTGTCAAAGCGCTGTTGTCTGCACACCTGACAGCCCAGATGTCGCAAGTTCGTGGCCACAGCAGAAGTGCTCATGGCACAGCCCTGTCAGATTCCAATGAATCTGTGAATTCTGCTAAATACCTTGTCACAAGGACAAGAAAAAGGAAAGGAAAGAAAGGAACCCGTCAAAGTATATGTGGGAATTCTACAACTGACACAAGTTACCCGTTAGCTATGGAAACGCACTTGAAGGTTGCTTCTTTTCTGTTCAGTCAGTCAGTCAGAGAAGAAATGGAGATCTCACGCCAAGTCAGTAAGGGATTGGAATTCATGTCCTCAGTGAAATGGTCAGAAAATCAGCACTGCGCTTGGCTGTTTTTGGCCAGTGTCAGAAAACTGGGAAAAAGTCATTTCAGTGCAGCGTGCTGCAATGCATGAACAATGCATGCCCCTGTGACTGGGGGGGCACGGCAGTGGCGGAAGTGGAGTGGCAGTAAGTGGGAGCATCCACAGATACCACCAGCGGTGTTGGTGGCAGGGGGGGTGACAAGCGCTGACCAGGGGTTGGCGACCACCCACAGATGCCACCGGCAGCATCGTCGGTGGGCAGTGGGAATTGCAGACCGCTTGCAGACACTCCCAGGATCTCTAACTGGCACTACCCTCAGAGGCCAAGATGAGCACAGGGGAAGCAGAGCCCTGGCTCAACTGTATATCTTCCCCTCTTTTAGAACCCTGCTGCATCAGCCTGATTGTCCAAAGGACTGGGTGAGGCACAGGGAGTTGGTGCAGGCTAGGATCTTCTCCACACAGAAAGGGAAGATTTCAAAACATATTTTTTGTGCAACTTCATGGGTTACACAAATCAAAGCCACGTCACGAAATGCAAATATAAGATTTCCCCTCTCTCGTGCTTCTACTTTCTTCTTTTCCCCTTTTGTCCAAATATATCTTCTTCTCCAACATTTCCATCACATCCAGCTCTCTCTGTCCCCTTTGCATATATAGGTATTTTGATTAGGAAGTACCAACTCTTCAGTCTTCAAGATTAGGCTGGAACTCTTCCAAGAAGCACCCATCTGACGTAGTTCAGCACCTTTAACACTGATTCCATCCACTTATGGAATTCAGCTGGATGTTAGAGAGTTTCAGACCAGTTCTTATTTGATCCGGATTACTTTACTCACTATCAATTATCATATGGCAACTTAAAAAGTAAGGATATGAATCTACTATAACTGACTCTTACTAATATCTGTAATTTACTTAAAGTTTCAACACAGTTACTCTATTTTTATATAGTAAACAAAGAGGCTATAACAAGTCCACAGGCTGCAAGCAAATAATAAATTTATTATATACAAAAAACTTAATTAAAAAGAATACCAATGTTCAAAGTCAACTACTTAAAAAAAAAAAAAAAAATCAGGAAATTCCAGAATTAATGCTGCTCATGTAAATTTAATTACTCCCTTTGTGCATATATGTTGTGATATGGTCTTTAATTAAATTAATGCATACTATATTTTCTTCATAGGCTTCTCACCACGGTAACAATGGTACTCAATTAATTACCAGCTATTCAATATTTTGATTTATCCTCATCATTGTTTTGTTTCAATAAAAAAAAAAGAGAGAAGAAATATTAGGGGATACAACAAAAAAATTTTCTATGTCTTTACACATTCCTCAACTCCTGGTCTTCCTACAGTACTTCCCACACCTGTTCTTTATTTTTGTGCTTTACAGATGGACTCCCAGATCACAAACTAGCTGCCTCATGGCAATTCCTTGAGGAAGTATCAAGGCTCAACCTATTTTTGGGCCATGCGTTCACTACACTGGCCACTGCATCAGTGAAACAGCCACTGCCAGGAGTACACATTTTTTAAAGCTTATTTTGTATTGTTCTAAAAGGTCTAATTTAGCTGAGATAATACCTCAGTTTTTCATCATCTACTCTCCCAAGGGCAGTCATGAAATTAGTTTCTTCCCCCAACAAATGGAACTTTTCAATATTTAAAAATCAGTCATGTATGGTGGGTGCACTTGCAGCTATTATTTGATATCTTTAATAACAATTTTGCCCTTAATGTTAAATACCACACACGTACTTTCTGGAAGGCATCTACAAATAACAGCTTTGTCATTTTACTTTAAAATTCTTTGGACACATTTTTTAGACCTTGATGCCTTGAATTAGGGTACTAGATCCACACATGTGCACCTAAATATAAGTCTTTGTTAAGGGAAACATTTAACTCTTCCTCCTTGGTGTAGAGATAGACAACGGCTTGCCTTTGCTCTGGCCTTGACAAAGGCATTCTTGCCACAGGGTATCACTTTTCTAGATAATCAATTAGACAACCTAAATCCCATTTTTAGATTCCTTCACTACTCTCCCTTCTGTAGTACACTGCCCATAAGCTACTTTTCTTCACTTTCAAGGCCCGTTGTAGACTATACCAGAGGTGGCCAAACTGTGGTTTGAAAACTGCATGCAGCTCCTGGGCAATTTAAATGTGGCTCCCAATAAAGAGAAGCAATTAAACAAAAACATTCCTTTTTTCCCCTCTCTCTCCATCTATTATTTTCTGGGTTTGATTTTTTTTCAGTTCTTGCTTATTTATACTAGGAAATAATTTAACAACAAATTCCGCAAGATCCCGGATTATGGCAAACACATCTTGAAAGTTGCGTGTCTTGTGACTCTTAGCCACGTCTATATTTTAATTTGTGGCTAGAAACGCCTGGAGGTTTGTGCCCACCCCTAAACTATGTTGTCTGCTAGTGCCACCTCTTATTCAGTACCGAGAGGTTGATTCCAGCTCCCACTCTGCCGGCAGTGTCAGCTTCTATGGTCCCACTGTTTGAACTTTTAAACAAGCACCTTAAAGCTTTCTTCAATGGGGCTCCTCATACTCCTCTTCAATAAACATCTGCAAAGCCCATCTGTTACTTCCCATATTATATTTACAAGCTCTTTGAAGAATTATTAATTATCAGGATTATTTTTTGTATTATTTACAGTACTATCACTGATCCTAGAAGCAACTGGCCACATCCAGCGATGGAATGCACAAGTGTAATACATGCATATGCCTTAAACTGGCCTCTGTCCGTCAGCTAGCTTCAGGGCCAGATTAACCCTTTAGTGGGCCCTAAGCAAACAAATTCTGGGCCCCAGGCGACTCAAGATCCTCCTCCCCACCCTGGCACTGCTGCTCCAAGGTGCTACAAGGAAACAGTCACCACTGGGGTGAGGGTAGCAAAGGGGAGGGGAAGGGAAGAGAGGTGGATGAGGTCATTCCCATTGCTACCGTGGAAGGAAGGACTGGACCCCCCACAGCTCAGGGTCCCAGTTTGCCTATGCATTAATCTGGCCCTGGCTAGCTTCCCACTAGGAGGCTGCTGAGTGGCAACAGAATTAAAACCTCGTGGACAGGTTAAGGAAAGTTACCTCCACGCACAGGGGAGCAGCACAGAAGAAGGCAGTCAGAACATGCATGAAGGTATGACTGCTGTAAATTCTAGCAGACCTGTGCTAATGTAATCTAGTTAGTATGCCCGGCAAAACCAGTGAAGATGCATATCAGCAATACGCAATCCTTGTCTGGCTGCAGGCTGGAATAACCTACCTTGAGTCAGAAGCAGGCAGGTAGGCCAGCTCAGGGACCTGTTCACAGTCACCACTTTTCCCCATGGCAGCAAGGGGAGAGAGTACTCTTGGCCAAAGCCCCCTGCCACCAAATGCCACTGAAGTCCCACAACCATAGGCCTAATCCATTAGCTCTGTGAACTTGATCTAATGGATCTGTAAGCAGAAGTGCATTCATTGTGGTATGTACACCGAAAAGCCAAAGACAAAAATATCCAATTACCTGTGGGGGCACACTTCTCACAGGGCAAATCACTCCCTCTCAGATCTCGCAGTTCTAATCCTCAAAGGGAATTAACAAAACACCTTTTGTAGATAAGCCTACAAACTTCAGTTCATAAATCTACTGGATACAAAAAATCATGGACTTAAAAAAATAGACACTATATTTATGACATGTTACAACCTGCCTGACGTAACACACCACGTAATATGCCTGTTAGCTGACCACTTGTCTTCCTTCACTCTTCCCTCCTCCTCCTCCTCCTATTTCTACCCTTCGTGTTCCACTCATTTGCATCTTCACAGACTTCTTGTTTACCTTAGCTTCTTTTCTTCCTTGGAGAACTCATAACATCAGCAGAGTCTCTCACTGCCTGAAGAAGGGTGTTTGTGCCCGAAAGCTTGCTAAGAACTTTGTTCCAACTATTTAGTTGGTCTAATAAAATATATCACATCTACCCAAGAAACAAATGCCTGCCTATGTCCTCAGACAAACATGTCTACAACCAACAACCCCCAGTCACACCTAACTGCACTCTACAAACATACATAAACTAACAGCATGTCAAAGTTGTCATCACTTAAAAGACAGTGCAAAAAAAGGTAACTCTGATAAGCAAGGAAGGACAAAGTTTACTGGGCTTTTCAGGAAGCACTGTAAAGTTTAACATTGATATAGAAACAAACCTCAACTGAAGAGTTCTCACAGTAGTCACTGGCCAGTGGTGGCCTTAGGGTTGCTGGGGCCCTGGGCAAATGAGTCATTTGGAGCCCCTTAGAGGCTTAATTTTGATGACCTATAAGCAAGTTGGACATTTTTTATTTCAATTTCACTTCTCTTATCCATGAAACAGCAATGAAAGTATCTTAATAAAATATTGATAATACAGAGAAAGAGGTTTTTTTTAACATTGTGCTATATTCTAGGTTCATTCTAGGTTCAACATTTTGGGGTCCCCTAATGTGTGGGGCCCTGGGTGGTCTCCTGGTTTGCCTGGTCACCTGGTTTACCCTTTGCCTCTAAGGTTGCTGCTGCACTGGCCTTCTAAAGTCTAGGAAATTCAGGCTGCCTTGCCCTATTATTGTGTATGTGAGGACATGAACTTGGTCAATGGAGACTTGATTCAGTGATTCACTTATGTCAGTACAACCTAATTAATATGTGTATGTGTTTCACTGGCCTCCCTCTGCAAACAAACTAAATTCTGATGTTCTAAGTGTTCAGGAAAGCACACTGTAAGTGAATTCAAGGCTCTTAACACTAGACACAGTCACTTGGTTTAAGTGGGTCTTAGTGTTAAAACTCCTGCTGAGCGCTTGGAAATGTCTGTGACAGATGCACTATTCAGAGTGCTGTGTTTAATTCACTGTTTTGCACGTGTTGTGAAGCAGCAATATACACCACTGATTCTACAGCGCAAGGAGGCACTTTCAGAAGGGAACCCTAAAATATTGCTATTTTTTCTGAGTTTCTCTAAAATTTTCTCTGTATATACCAATTTCCAGATAGGTGCTGATCTATGAAACTTGATACCTAAAATGAAACCTACTTTGTTCACCAAATCAATTAATGTAATGTCATAACCAGCAATACTAGTGCAGCAAAAGCAATCCTCCACTGTACTGAACACCATATATCATGACTTCTGCTATATGTCATTCTTCTTAGACATAAGATTTCATTACATAAAGCCTGACAACTGAAAGTAAGTTGGGGGAGGGGGGAGATCCACAATAATTGATTCTTGATTCAGAATAAGGCAGAAACTGCAGCTCTCACCCAAACACAGACACTCCTTCCTGGCAGACAAGCATTCTGATGGTTGCTGGCTTTGTTGTAACAACAGGAAACCTCCCCCACCCCACTTTGTTGTACTGGATTGTCTGAAGCAGTTACTAACTGGCTTTTAATCTCCTTTCAGAGGCCACTGACTATCAGTTAGCTACTAGAACACATTACAGATGCCAAAAAGTGTAACACTTCAGAAATGCATCATCCTTCAACCACCACGCAAATATACTTTAGATTCAAAAGGTTTGAAAGACACCAAGACATTAGAAATAACTATTTTGTGTGTGTATGTGTGTGCATGCTTAACATACAGTACAATACAAAAGTGATTACATATTGACATGATTTCATACTACTGTGTTTTATTTACATTACTTTATATTATTAGCAATTGCAACAACTATGCTGTTCTTATAGCCAATTGGTATCAGGATGAATGTTAAACAATGAATAAGCATCCGGTTTAAGTCCAGTAACCATTATTACATCTGAAATCTGAAGATAGAGTAAGTGCAGTTTTATTTAGAGGGTTTTTTGGTTGTTGTTGTCGTCTTGTATGACTAAACTGCTGTTGTGAGTCAAGGGGCTTTGTATTTGCCAGCCAACTCAAGATTTGGAAGGACTCCTTACCTTTAAAAAAATAGAAAGCATTACTTGAGCAAGCTAATAAAAGGCTACAGTACAATATTTTCAAAGGCACACTTTTATGCTGAGCAATGGTCACAGTCCATATTATGAGCAGGTAGACCATTTTAGCAGGAATATAAAAAAATCAGGGAGGTCTGTGATTCTGCAGTGAACTGCAAACTCAGTTGGGATCCATATCACTTTGAAAGATGTAATCTGTATTGTCCATTTCCCTCCTCCTCCTCTCTGCATGAGCACAGATGGTCAAACCTTACAGCTAACCCTGAGCAATGGATAATGAGGTAATAACACTGCTCAGCCTACAGCCTCTGTGGTTATTTTCAAATTAATATCCAAACTGCATTATCAGATTCACCACACCAGAAACAGAATTCTAGTTTACCAGCCAGCCCATCCTGTTAGTCAGGAAATGGTTCTAACAGCTACACGTCTACACTTTTCCACGCTTTAAAGTTGTGTACGGTTACTGTAAACATATGCATCAAACCAGCTCTACTTTTTAGCTTTGAAGAAATAAGAAAAAACACCAGACTATTTCTGAATACTAATGCCAAAACTATTACAAATGCTAATTTGGTACCAACAACCTATGATTAAAAAAACAATAAGGTACCTCAAGCACAAGAATTAAGGCATCATCATAAGGCACTCTCTCTTTTTCTTCACCAAAAGGGCACTTACATTTATTTATTTTTTGCTCTCGAAGATTTTAACACTATATTAAAGATACAGTCCTTTAGATGATTTAATCCAAGGCATTTTAGCACTTTACTGGTGGCTGGCTGAATTGAAGTTGAAGATCCTACAGCAATTTTGCAGAAAGAAGCGGCGAAGTCAACAGTGTCTCAGCTAAATATCCCTCACCAAAAATGGACTGATGTTCTAGGCCAGGGGTCAGCAACCTAGAGCCCATGGGCCAAATCTGGCCCACAAAAGACTGTGCCATGTAGCCCTTCCCCTTCATAATGCTCCCCTCAATTACAGAGCCTTCTGCTCTTTCACTTCTGTGCTGTTCTCACTGCAAAAGGTTGTGAGAGTGAGTGCGGGCAGATGGCTGTTCCAGAGAGGTGAAAACTTCTGGCCCATGGCCACAGCTGGGCCAAGTTCCAGCCCATGACAGAAAAAGGCTGCTGACCCCTGTTCTAGATAACATTGGAAACCTAATCACTTCTTGACATTGAACTACTGGTACCTAAAATTCAGCACTATGTAAAGATGCTTAAGATTTTTGGAAGTGTTAAATAATTTAAAGAATGATGGAGAATATGCACTTTGGTATCAGTTGGCCAGCCAATGATCTCATAGGCTGTTTGTAGACGTTAAAAAAAATAAACCGAACCAAACCAAAAAAAAGTGCTTTACCAAAAGAAGCAGTGCGTTACTTCAACGTGGCTTTGCAGTGTCTGTAAAGCAGGGCTTTTTGGCCATTTTAGCTAAAGCTGATTCAATCAGCTATTAAATAAGTGTCAAAAAAGCCCTACCATAGCACCCAACATTTACAGACATGGGTCACACCGAGTTAAAGTAACACAATGCCTTTTGTGGGCACGTGTACGGCTGGGCACAGAAACGCACCGAATTTACAGTAAAGCAGCAGATTTTGGGGTGTTTTTAAATATCTGCAAGCACCCACACAGTTTACTACGAATAATAAATTAATATTTATGTGTTAGTTGTATCCCTATTTTGCAGGCTGGAATACAAAGGCCCAGAGTGGTTAAATGAATTCCCTGAGGTCACACACTCATCAAAAGCAAAGTTGGGAATACAAGTCTTACTGTTCACTCCCCTTTCCATGTGCCCTACCCACCAGTCAATATGTCCTCTCAATACTATGTAAAACCACATTCTGTTGTAGTCTCATTCTTTGGCATAATGTCTAGCCCACACAATGTCTTTCATCAAAAGACTAGAAAGGAAGATAAAAAACAAGTTTGGAGAGAATACTAACCAAGATTTTAAAAAAGAAAGGCAAGATAAATTAAATTTCTCCCACGCTGATATGCTTGCTCCCATCCCTCATACCTTTTCCCTCCATCAAAATCACGAAAGCCCAAATCCTATTGCACTTCTAAGGCATTGTGCTAGTCCCAAAGGGTGCCTGTACATGAACAGCAAGGTTGTTCTGACACGCTGGAATTCCAGCACATCGGAGCAGGAAGTTGGAGTGAGGCATGTGTAAAAGTGCCCACGGTGCCTAGGTGCTGTACTATTCCACCTTCCTCAAGTCCCTGAAAACCCAAAATGCTCACTGCTTTTTTAGGATTTACTCTCAAGGTTAAGGTGAAGGTACACTAGAAAAGTCCATGTGTTAATTTTCTGGGACATGAGCAGGGTGGAACAGGTTCTCACTTGAGTGCCTTAAAGGTGAAATAGTATCTGGCCCTAAGAACTTTAGAACAGGTACTAACAAACATGCTTGTTCAAAGAACTTCTGTGCCACCTGACAGTGGTTTGTGGATAAAAAAAAAAACCTGTCAGAAATGGAAACAAACTACAAAGTTACTACTAGAGGTGCACCAATACATCAGTCCCATATCAGGTCAGCACCAATATAGGGAAAATTGACAGTATCAAAAATCAGCATTTTTTGCCTGATGTGGCCGAAAATGCCCAGTGCACGCATGCAGCCACAGCATGCATGGCGCCAGGAGCACAGCCTGGCAGCTTGGAGACCAGTGTCAAGCTGGTAAGTCTGTTGTGGGGGAAGGGGTGAAGGGAGGAGAAGGGGCATGGGGGGGATTAGATCGAGGCCCCTGTGGTGAGGGAGGGAGTGAGGCAGGGGCAGGCACTGCACAGCTGGGTGGGGTTCAGGATGGAGCCGCGAGTGGCTCATCCGGAGGGTACAGGGAGGGGTGGCTCCCACCACTGCACACACCCTGGGAGGACATGGGGGTGCATGTGCTCCCCTAATCTGTGCACAAGGCAAGGCAAGCTGCCACTGTGGGCTGGGGCTGCACTAGGCTCTTGCCAGCAAGGGTGTTGGGCTGGGGCTGTGCATGGGGTGGTGGTGGAGCTGGGAGGGGGACTACTGATTCATAAGCCACCATGTGACTCTTTAAAGTTGCTTATGAAGAGCATACAGCAAAACAAAAGTTCCTGTTGTCAATAAAAACTAGTTGTGCAATATAAAAACCCAATGATACATCAATCAAGACATCTAATACTGGGTTTGTGAGTCTTGAGAAATTGAATAGTAGGTCAGAAAGCACCTAGCCATGCAATTAGGAATCATTTATTATTGTTTGAAAATCGTGGCTACCTCATATTGGTCATGCTTTTCAAACAATAAAAATGGATATTTAAATACATAGCTCAGTGTTTTCAAATCTACAGCTCAATGTCTCATCACTCCTGAACCCAGCTTTAGTCTCTCCCCACTGATGCATCACTGAACAATAGTGTTTTTCTTGAACATGTTTTGCTTTAGTGCTTTTCACTTTCTGATATTGCAGAAGCGAGTAAGACTAACACCAATAACACAAATACAACGCTTGGTCAAGATTAAGAGCACTCTTTAGATTCAAGTTCACATTTCCTAGTGATTTCACACTCTCATACTTGTGGACAAAAGTTTGAATTTGCTTTCTATTCATTGATTCTTCTGATGCCTTCTTCTTGATACTGTAAGTGGCAAGACCTGCCTTGCTTTAAAGCCGATGGACCAGAGGACAGTTAGCCCTGCCAAGAGCAGTTATGTCTCCCGCTGTGCTCTCTTTGTGAAACTAAGTCACTTTCCCCATCACCTTGTTCCTAGCAGCTGATTTCACAACTTGCAGTCTAACAGAGCAGCAGAAATGTATGATATGTCCCTGGACAGCAAAATGTTCTGTCCATGTTCAAAAGCAATGTTGATTTTTCTCTACAAACATCTGAATAAAGGTATGTTCTTACAGGACTACACTTTAAAGGCAGGGGAAGTCTCACAATAGGAAATTCTGGGTTAATGTAGAACATAAATTCATTAGTCATGGGGGGGGGGACACAAATAAGCTAATTCGCGTTTGACTCTGATCTCCCATAACAAGAAAACAAACTGTGTCTGCCTCAGAACGCAGTAAAATACCAAGACCAGAAATTTCCAATTTATTTAATGAATTCCCCAACAAAATGCTTAGGAGGATAAAAGTACTGTACCAAGAAAATATATCAAACCCAAATACAGTAATATCTAACTTTTCTTTCATGGTTATTATTCAGATTCTTATTGTAACTGCTTGCAAAGAGCTTGCTGCCTATCAGAGAATGCAGGCAGGTCATTAGCTAGTCTGAGGCACTAGTACTTAGCAAAATTACAGAGATTTATTCCTGATGTTAAAATTAGTTAGTATTTAGCTCATGAGCTGGTGGTAATGAAGGAGTCAGAATTTAGTTACACATGCTTGAATGAAAAACAATGTTTCTTTTCTAGCAGTACAAATGGACATTTACTTCAAGGCATCTTGAGTTTAAGAGATTACTTTACAGCTTTAGCTGCAGTTTAGGGACTCTGGTACCATTTCTGCATCTGGTCACCTCTCTACCAGTGATTTAATACTGATGTGCAGTAATTAAGGTATGAGCCTCACATTCTCTTGCAGAAGCCAGGGATTTCTGAGGTTGTATCAGTTAAGAAGGTATTTATTCGTCTTTTTCCCCAGCACAATGCATGATCTTGACATTGGGGAAAAAAAGGCAGAGAAATATTTGTTTTAATTATTTGTCTGTTTTGTTTCCTTAAAAACATCTTGTTCACATAAAGAAGTAAAAGAATTCTAAAGAACCATGCCTCAACCATCTAAAGCTTTCGCAAAAAGCTGCTCCTAAAACTGGCTAGCTCTCCTTCACCTGATCCTATAAACACTGCTGGCAATTTTTTTTCCCCAATGCCTCTAACATATTTTCACTTAGCACCAGTTTGATGTATAAGATCTGACAGCCAGGCAGTTATAGGCCACCTGCATCACTGTCGCCATGACAACGGTGAAAGACAATCCATGATCCCATGCCCTGGTCACACGTTTCAATACAGCTTATCTGTCCAAAGCCACTGAGTCTAATGGAAGAGAGTAATTACAATCTTCCACTCGTTGTCAAAATTCTCACCATATAATGCTCTTCAAAATTATTTTATTCCCCTCACATGGCTGCTTTGCAAAAAACGAAAAGAAACCTCAAGTGGGTGTGCATAAGGGGGGTGGGGGAAGGAAGGAGGAGAGCAAAGAGAGGCTGTGACTGGTATAAAAATGTAACAATGTGATCGAACTGTCCCTTCGCAATGTTAAAGGACTAATCAGAAGCAGAGGAATGTACCAACTAGTAAGAGGGATAAATAAAAATTTCTCTATTATTCAGAGATCATCACTCAAGATACTCCTGACTCTACGCTGGGGGAGAACAGAGGCGATCAACTACCCCTACTTTCCCCTCCCCTTCCTAGATAAGTTCTTCCTATGCAAAGTGAACACACACAATACTGTGCTGTGCAGCAGCAGCAGCTGCTCCTCCATGGAGCGGCATGGCTGTTCAAACTACATTGTCCTTAGGAACTGAATCCTAAGATCTACACCAACAAATGGCTTGGCTTTCTCCTCATTCCTATTACCTTCACCAACCCCAAATTAAGATATGTCTCTATTATGCCCTTCCCTGACTACCCTTGTGATATAATACCCTAGAAAGAAGATTCCACTGCCTGTGGGAAACAATGTGACTCTCTTATCCAGAGCTGCATACAGTTCTAGGAGATCCAAAATTAAAGTTTTGCTCTACTGAAGGCTCTTGGTAGAAAATGAGTCTCAACTCTCCAGCTGTAAAATGAGGATAATAGTACTCCTCTGCCTCATAACTAAGTGAGGACATCAATGCAAAGATTGCAAAGGGTGATCAGGCAAGTCTTTAAGAACCTGATGTAGTAGATGGATATCAAGGTGCTTATATTTAAGAGTGGCTTATAAATAATAACATTAAATATAACTGAAACTTCAGTGAATTAAAAATCACACTGACAAGCCTGCTCTTTAGAATTAGACCAACTGGGAACAAGTATCATATGTCAATACACCCCAGGTCCTCCAAGGTGCAAGCCTCCCAAGGATCCCTTCAGAATCAGGGCCAGAATCAGCAGAATTGTACAGTAACATGGCTTGCAGAAATACTAACCAACACACACACACATGCACACACACACGCGCTTCTCCCACAATAAACAGCACACCAATTATCTGTCAAAATTCGAAAGTCCTAATTCCTCTAATCTAAAAGCAGCTTCACCTGAATCGATAAAAGCTTTATAATAATAAACAAATGGAGAAATAAAAATACTTCATTAGCCTCTTTCACTCAAGGGTCTCAAAGTACTTTATGCTCATTAGTTAATCAAAACTTAAGACTACTGTGCCCAACTGAGTGGTTTTAGCCACTTGCTTTATGTCATATAGTCAGCTAACAGCAGGCTTTGGAAGAGAATCTCATGAGTCCTAACCTCCAAAACTGCAGGTTAAAAAAACCCACTCAGAGTCACAATATCTGTATATCTATACTGAAAAGACAACATTGGGGTCTGAAAGAGTTTAAACAGTGTTTCCACAGCATGGCAGGATTCTTTCCTAGCATTCATGATACGATTACCTCAAACACAAGTGGAGTTGTGGTTTCTTGTCACTTGTGAGCTAAATAAAATGCCATAGGAATAATAAATTAAAATAGCATCTACTTAGTTACTTGGTGCCTTTCATCTCAGAGTACTAAACCAATTTAATGTAAGTCATGTCAACTAACCACACCCGAAGAGCAGCCACCTATCCGGCAAGACACAAGAAACAGTCCACCCCACAACACTGCACAACAGTTCAGGAAGGAAAATGAATAGCACATTGAACCAAAAATACAGGGGTTGTCTTAGTGCAATGCAATGTATAAAACTGAAGATGAGCCGAGTCATCATGACTCTTGAGAAATGTGCCACAATTCTGCACTTAGATTTTATTCATAAGATGAGGGACCAGATTTCAGTTGGTATAAAATAGAACAGGACTACCAACTCCAGTGGATCAATGCTGAATTACACCTTCTGAAAATCTGTTCCAGCTGTACTATCAACACAGCGACCCCTACCACTTCCTTACGGTACAGGTTCAGTACTTAAAGGTAAGACTGCCACCTACAGCATAGTAAACAATACTTTCTGTAGCACAACTTTCCCTTGGGAATTTCCAGCCCCCTCCCCCACCCAAACAAACAAAAAACAAACTAACCAGGTTCAGCTACTTAAAATGGAAGCTTGTTAATGCTTTCATGTTAAAGCAGTAAGTCTTCAGACTATGCTTTTAATCCATTTGTTACTTTATACACAGAGAAGTGCAATCTCTCAAATGGATTTCTTTCCTTTATTTCCTTTAAGCTTCATTGCAGCAACGTGGGTTACTCCTCTCTAACAATGTATTTGAATATTAGGAATTCTGCTGGTACAGTACCAACAAAATTCCATTTGCTAAGAAAATTAAATACCTGTTATCTTTCTACTTCACTCAAGAACACAGTGTCATAGATATCTGGCTGGGGTATTATGATCCCAGCACTCGTTCCTGCCCAGGGCACGGGGTCGGACTTGATGATCTGTTCAGGTCCCTTCTGACCCTAGAAGGTATGAAACATTTTCTCTTAGAATGTCTCCATTAAATGCTGGTGGCCCCTGTCCCAAAATTCCTTCACCTCCTGCTTGTAGCGTTTTCCCTCATTCCAGCATACAAGATCTATCATTCAATAGTTTATTCAGAGGCAGCTATTTTAAGTTTTGAGATCACTGGATCATAGGAAAGTAAGACTGGAAGGGCTCTCATGAGGTCATCTAGTCCAGGCCCCTGACTGGGGCAGGATCATTTCTGACTAAACCATCTCAGCCAAGTATCTGTCTAACCTGCTTGTGAAAACTTTCAAGGATGGAGGTTCCACAATTTCTGTAGGTAGCTTGTTCCAGTGCTTGACCACCCCCATTAATCAGAAAGTTTCTCCTAATCTCTAACCTAAATTTCCTCTGCTGCATCTTGAGACCATTGCTCCCAGTCCTTTCCCCTACAGTCAGAGAAAAGTTCATCTGTCCACTCTGTAATTGCCCTTCAAGTATTGAAAGCTGTTATTAAATCCTAACCCCATCTGCTCTTCTCCAGACCAAATAATCCTAGTTCTTTTTGCCTTTCCTTACAAGTCTTGCTTCATAGAACCCTAATCATTTTAGTTGCTCTCTGCTGCACTTTTTCTAATCCTACTTGAAGTGTGGGGCCCAAAACTGGACCCAGTACTCCAGGTGAAGCCTCCATGTTGAATACAACAGAAGACTCACTTCCCTTGATTTGCAAGTGACACTCGCAGTATGCTGTTGGCATTATTTTTTTTTTTTGGCAACAAGACCATGCTGTTGGCTCATATTCATCTTATGGTCCACTGTAACCCCCAGGTCCTTCTGTTCAGTACTGCAGCCTAGCCAGTCATTCCCCAGTTTGTAGGAATGGAGTAACTGCATGCATACCAAGTGCAGGATTTTGCACTTGTCCTTGTTGAATCTTATCTGAATTGCAGCTTATACATCTTTGGTGTTGCTGTATAAATTGCAGTTTGACCCCCACAGAAATTATTTATAATGAAGCATAACTTCCTTTTTGTAAACCACTAATAATTCATACACTAGATGGATAAGTATTCTTGATCCATCAGATTACCTAAGGGAACACTCAGCAATGATCTTAGCTGCACACTGGAAATATCCAGCTTGGGTGCAAAAGGGGCCAGGTGCTAATTCACGGCTGCTGCAGCCACCGTTTCTCTCCAGTGCTTGGTTGTGGCACTGGTGAAGCCCCCAACCACCAAAGCCTCGCTCCAGGCCAGATCCAATAGCTCCACAGACCGAATCCAACCCAGGAGCCTTAAGTCACCAATCCCTAGTCAGAGGTATTCAAGCCAAAAATCTCTTGTGTAATGCAGAAGAGGACACATATGTGCACATGTATGCATCCATGCATGTATACACACACAACATGCACAGAGAATCCAAAAGCAAGAAAAAGAAGCTGGACTGAACCCTGTAGGATTAATTTTCAAAGGCACTTCAGAAAGTGACAGCAATTTCAAAATAAAGCCATTTTGTGTGCAATGAGTGAAAAACCATACAGCAGCAGGGAATGCTGCTGGAAGCACTGTCGAACACACCCAGCATTTACAACTATATAAAGAAATGATATGGTCCAGTGAATGATCACTGTACACAACATGGTTTTATTTTGAAAAGGCCATTACTTTCTGAAACACCACAGCATAGGACACTTTCCATTAAATGGTATATTCATTTGAAGCTAATTTACAACCATGCTCATTACAAATAATCCTTCTAAAGTAAAGGCTAAATTCCACTCTCTTAGCCATGTATTACTTTTTTTAGGGTTATTAAATTATTAAAAATTTGCAGGTGAACATTTAACTTAAGGTCCATTTTATTATATGTTTCAGCAAATATCAACACTGGTTTTTATACTGATTTCTGAAACGTTAATCTCATAATGTGTAGCCTGGCCTTGTCCCTAGAATCTGAAGTAAGAAACAGGGAAATCAGAATATTAATTTCCTACAGCTTTAAAAAAAAAGAATATAATGTTCATATAAACTATCACAAAAATATGCCTTGCTTAGGCTCATTCCTGAGTGGTTGAGGTAGCAGAGAGTATTTAGGCACATGAGCAGTTTAAATGAAGTCCTGTATGAAACAAGAAACCTTCTTGTCTAGAAAACTGAAAGTACCACTATAAGGGTAAGCAGCTCAGAGCCATATAGGGCAAAGGGACTGTGCTGGGGATATGCTGAAGAGGGATATGCCACAGAGGAGCTCTATGTCAACCCTGCATAGGTTACAGTGAAAAGTCATGTAGGAAGGAGGCCAGGAAAAGGTCACAGCTCTACCTATATATAAAATCCAACCAGCTCAGTACCCTGCTTAAGTGGAATAGTGGTCATAGGGGTTGTGCAGCAGCCATGAATCCTGGACTTAAGATTTAACCTCCCCAACATGTCTGTATATTCACTGAGCCCAAGTATTCAAGTTTTATGTTGATGAAGTGAATTTCACTGTGTGATCTTTACTCATACCCTACAACTTGAATTGCTTGCTAGCTCTTTATCCAACTGTTGTACTAGAGGGGAAAAAAGAGAGAGCTAGTAGTAGGACGGATTGTTTTTGTTGGGGTTTGGCACAAGCACAGGATTGCTCAAGAATTTATACTACAGCTCCTTGGCAAGGAGCCAACTGAAAAGGAGCAGATGGAGAAGGAAGTCTGGTATCTTGACAGCAGAAACACAACACAGAAAGATGTTAGAGCAAAGAAACCAACTTCTGACGTCAGAAGCTGTTATTCCACTCATCTTGCAAGCGTTTGTGGTGCGCAATCTGTTTGCATTTCTACTTCAGCAGCTAGGAGGCCATCAAAGAGTTTTAGCCTATGTGGAAACAAGTCTGGTTCAATGAAACATTACATTTTGTCTGTATGAAGGGCCAACTCACATTGTCCTTTAAAAAAACCGAACAAAACAAAACACCCAGAGCAGGACTATATGAAATTAAGAAAGTTTTTTTAAAAGAGTAAGTGCAAGGAAGTGGACTTAATATAATTGTGCAGGGAGGCCAAAAGTGTTTTGCCTGCGCAAGAAGTGGTTTCCAACTAAGCGAGGGGGAACCCCCCCAAAAAACCCCCAGGGTATGGATCTGGAGTAAGGATGTTAGGAGAAATACTACCAGCAGTGAGCAAAAAATCCAAAAAGGTTTACATCCATCAAATGTGACCGTGACCCTCCTGCAGAGATACAGGGGTCTGCAGGAAGAGTTCCAGAGGGGCTTTAAGACAATGGTAGATGAAACTTGAGTCAACAGAGAATATGGGACCTGAAGACTGCTTTTCAGTGAGATGCGTACAATTAAAGGGTCATATCTGTGCATATAATGTGCACACACAGTGATAGTGTCTGCTGAAACTTGCTAGCAATCCTGTTCAAACATTACTAATCAAGGTCAGACATTTGTGCATACTTTGTACAGCCCCTGCAAGCATTCATAAGCACACAAATACGTTTTCATTCTTGTATTTATTACATTTCCAAAGGTCTGATGTAGAAAAGAAGGATCTCAAGATGTATTTCAGAGAATATGTATATTGTGAGACTGGGCTCACTGGCATTCTTCCACAGATCCCTCTCCATCACCCATTTGCAGAATTTGGCAAGTGCCCTGCTGACCTAGGTAGGTCTGTTTTTTCCTCTGAGTTCTCCTCCTCATTTTTAGCAGGTTGAAAGAAAATGTTCTTATTAACTGAAACTTCTTTAGTAGCCACATTTAACAAATTCATCATATTGTACATGATGTTGATTGTATGACAGAAAGAGTGTTATACTAATTTCAGAAAATACCTTCTGGAAAAGGTCTAGGAATACTGAACCTACCTAGTATAGAAAACATGGGCTTGGCAGGTTCTGTCTGGCCTACACAAACCCAGGACACATGTTTAACTCCTGTTATCTAAAGAGGGTTTTTTTAAGCATTGTCCTAGATGAGACCTTTTAAAAAATCCTGTCCAGTGCATCCCTATGCTTATATAAAGTCTTGCCTAAAGCCAATATGCAATTTGATTCTGCCCCAATGAATCAGCTTGCAGAATTTGGGCCTGACTGTGGATTGGAGTTAACTCATTGTCATTTTTCCCCAATTTGTTTTGCCCGTGATGGGCACAGGTGCCCTACTACACTGAATTTATATAGCACTGAATTTATATGGCCAAGAAATTTAGCATTTTAATGAAAATTGTTACATTAATAATACATTACTTCAATAAGCTCAACAGCAAAGGATTTACAGTATGCCTTTTAACTGAGGTCCCCTTCTGGTAGTACTTCAGTAATACTTGTTTCTCCCCTCAGATGCGTTAAGGAAGATTTTTGCTAACAGCAAAAAATAAAAAAGTGTGTGAACTAAGCTGCTGTTAAGCAATAATGTATTTGTATCCAGACCCAGATGCTATGACCCATTTAACTTTAAATCAATGTTTAATCTTCCTTCAGAAATAAACAAAGAAAACCCCAGCAACTCTTCATCCTACTTAACAGACAGCTACTGTGTGCTTCTTCGAACACTATTTCTTTCCTGTTCTATAGCAGGCACCAACCTGTTTCTAAAGAATGTACAACAGAGAAAAGGATGAATCCAGAAGTTTACTGTTCTGAGATGCAACATTTACAGATGCACCAAATGTAAACAGAAACCGCTTTGCGGTCAAAATCCCTCAGCAGTGACCATTTCTCCACCATCAACTAATAAACTATAATTAGCTGGTTTAGAGAAGCAAATTAATAATTATTACTTGTAAAGAGAGCCACAAATCATAATCAAACACGTCTCCTGAAGTTAAAAGCTAACTAAAGTGAGACGCCTACAATGTGGAGCTGGGTGTCTTTGCTAATGAGTAATGAACAGTATTAAATTACAGGCTGCCACAGATACCTCATATGAAAAAAGACCCACTTGCAAACAAGGTGAATTCTTCTAAAAGGAGCGTAAATATTACCTATATAGAAACCAAAAAAGCCCCTTCTCTATTAACAAATATTCCCCTATTCCCATCATACCTAGAGATCTACTAGGTATTTTTTTTCCTTATCAGTCAACTATTAAAATTATGTGCTAGATTATGTACAACCCTGACCCTAGGCTTTTAGAAATCACAGAATCATAGAAAAGTAGAGCTGGAAGTGAGCTCTGGAGATCATTTAGTCCAATCCTCTGCTCTACGCAAAATCATACTTATCCAAGCTATCCCATACAAGTTCTTGTTTAACCTATTCTTTAACTAGACAAAAACAAACCTTGTTGGGCAATATGCCTTGTTATTGTGCAAAGATACCTTAGCTGGCCTCAAGTAAAGAAAGGGAATGAGGACTGTCAGTGTCCTGCCACTGCAAGGGTTGTTAAAACCCACTTGAGATCCAACCTCTGCCCCCGTCTACAAAGGAAGGCAAACCCCCCCCAAAGAGTCTGCACCAATCTGACCACAGAGTAAAATGCCCTCCTGATCGCAAGTATGGTAATCAGTCTGTCCCCAAGCAAAGGGAATAGACTCTCTAGCCAGGAACTTTCAGGCTTTAGTCCCAGTAGGAGCACTGGCACACCCCAGTCAAAATCTGCAGCCTTGGCTGCAGCCAACACACAATGCTGCTGAGGAATGCAAAAGAAACCCCTGACATCTGTAGCAACAGGAGAGGAAAAAATTCCTTCCTGGCCCCATATAGCAACCAACAACCCTCAAAAGCATGGGAGGCAAAGTTAGTCTCATTCTTGCCCTATTTTCCCTTTCTGATTTAAGGAACACTTATATGCAATTAATTTGGATCCCCTGTCTTTTTAACAGAAGTGATTATTTGTCCTTTTAATGCATTCTTTTATCTCCAATTAATGTTGCTGTGTTAGATCCCAAACCTGCCAAGTACTGCGGCATGCTACAGAGTAAGCACCACCCCTTCCTTGGCTGTCACTCTGCTTTCTGCTCCCTGCCCTGTGCTTCCTGTCCAACCTGCTGCTCTATTTTCTAGTTCTTGCCCCATCAAGCTAGGGACAGGCATTACACATAAACTGGTTTAGGAGCACATCTCGAGCAGGAGCTGACAAGCCTGGCATGCACACCAAAGCATGACACACGAGGCCATTTTCCTCAACTCACCACAGTCAGCTCGGGCTTTGAGTAGCTGCCACTGGCCATGGAACCCAGGCTACTCGCAGCTGGGCTAGGGACAGACATTACACATAAACTGGTTTAAGTGATCATAAACTGGTTTAAACCTGTAGCAGAACATAAGTTCAGTGCACATAAACCAATTTCAAAATGAATGTGGCTGAAACTAATTTAAGATAAACCTGGTGGGATGCAGTATCAGACTTAACTGATTTGGGTCAAAACAGATTACACAATGTCTGTCGCAGACCCCTTCCTGGTTTAAGTTAAACCAGAGTTCCCCAGCATCCCAGATGCTTTGCAGCCCTGGACTGTGCTGTCTGCTCCAGAGCAAGGCTCGCCCTATCCCTCTCCTCCCTAGCCAGAGATCCAGTGGAGAATGCAGGCACAACAGGGTCTGCCTGGCTTCCCCCTGCCCCCTTGCTGCTCAGGCAGGGATCCTCTGCTCCCTCCCATCTCCCACAGCATGGAACCCTAGGCATGTGGTATACTAGCTAATGCTGAGAGGCCTATGTGTATCTCTCTCCAATTGCACTGGGATAGGCAGACAGAACAGTGTTCACTTAGGGCTTTTTGGAGCTAATCAACAGGTCACCTGGTAATGTCCCTCCATTCCTTCCTTGGAAAAAACTGTTTAAGAAGAGCTTGAACTAATGAGAGAGACTGTTGTTCTGTTAATGGGCTCATACATTTGTGCTATCAACCCCCTGCTGGCTCCCTTGCCTGCCACGTTTGCAGGCAGCATGAAGAACCAAGGAGAAGGAAACTGAAAAGCTCAGTATCTTCAACAGATGTGTGCACACCCCACCACCCCTTTGCCTCAGTGCTAGCCCAGGGCTGGGGTCTGGTAACACTCCTGCACCTTGAGCTGCAAGGGGGTGAAAGCCTGGGACAGTGCAGGCAAGGTGGGGGTTTAAACCCCTCCCTAATCAGAGGTCCTGCAGGGACCTGGCCATACCCTCCCCCTCAGCTGAGTGCTGAAAAAGGGAAGGGAGGGCTGCTCTAGCCTCCCCTAGCTTCCAACCTGAGCCATTGCAGGCATGTGCCTGCATTTCTGGGATGTCTCTTCAGTTACAAACTGGTTTAGCCTAGCCAGGTTAGACTGACCTGCAAAGATTGAATCAATTCAGAGTCAGGCTTTTTGAATGTCTGTCGCTAGCCTCAGCTACTATGTTCCCTGCTCCCTTCCCCATCTGCTGTGTGCCACTCAGGGGCTGCCCATGTCACCTGTGGTATACAAGTTGCAGGTTGGCTATACTGGTGTTATATGCTTAACTTTATACATATGAGAAGCCCCACTAAATCTCCACTATATCAGGAATGCATACAATTGGCCAGTTGTATCACCTGTTCCAAGTCTCTGCAGGATCAAGGCTCTTAGGTTACTTGGGAACTACTGTGTGTATCAAGATATGTTTTTCTTTTCCACTAACATCTCAAAAACTGCAAAAAAAGAAAAAAAAGATATCTTAACACATTCTAAACTGACAACTCTTTTGCAGTGATTTTTTAAAAGAGTGAAGGACAGGCAATTTTCTCTCTCAATGACACTAGGTTCAGTCTAGTGTAACTCTACTCAGCTAATGGATTTACACTGACTGGATTTACACCAGTGAACTGAGAATAGAATTTGGCCAAACATTTCATGAAAGATATGTCTGTACCCGTCAATCATGAATGGACGTCTGATTTGGGCTATGGAGGCTGTGTGCATTCCAGATGTATTTAAATACCAAATAAATCTTGCAGATGTTTCTTACAAACCATGAAGCACTGCTGTCTTTACCCAGCCTCATACTACTCTAGTAGATATTTTATTTCTTTTCCTGTTAATACCATTAATAAGAACTTATTTTTCTAGATTCCATCCCCTACACAGGACTTGTGCCAAACCAGGCTGCAAAGAAACAGTCTAGATGCATCTGTCTATGTTCTGATGCAAACTGAACAGAGTAAAGGAGACCCAGCCACATAAATGCTACTCTATCAATCTGTTGCATCTCATCATTTTCCCGTCTTTTCCCACAGTCCAATTTTAGAAAAAGTATTTTTAGTCTGTTAAAATTTGATCTTTTTTCCTTGTTCAGAATAGAAAGATTGGTAACAGCTGAGGCTTGCTAATTTGTTCCTAATTTTGATGTCCAAAGAGAAAAGTGGAAGTGCATATTTCTTTTTTCTTTTCTTTTCTCTTTTTGTAAAACTGTTCTGCAGCAAACTGGTATCTTTAACTATCAAAAGCTGAAAAAATGTTACGTCGACTTAACTATCAGCCTCACATTCCAAGAGTTTCCAGCTAACCATGTTTTGAGATGGTCAGAATATCCTTTTTTGGAGCAGTACAATATTTTGTAAAAAGTCGTAATATCATTCCTAATATACACATAAAAATGGAAGCAGGCTACCCCCAATTCAAATAAAGCCTTTTGACTATAAAAATAAATTAATCTACGACATATGTCAGCAGTTGTTGGTGCACTGTTAAACTGGCAACAGTACACACTGTATTCTGAAAAGTTTAATGAAGACTTATATTAGCATTATTGGCAGAACTCTTATTTGATGCTGCATATTGCATAACCTCTGAACACACCCTTATTTTCCGTCAGTCATGTGAACCATGATAAATGCAACTTCAGTTTCTGGGGTTCGTGCCTTTGTCTCTATCCCAGTCACAGAAGAGAGGCATAGTATGTACCAAAACTTGTTAGAAAAGGTTTAAATCTTTAACACTTTCTTCTCTTTTCTTAACTAATACAGAAATGGTAAAGTTACAAAAGTAAAAAACAAAACTACTTGCCAAATATTGTTTTTCCCTTCTGTTAAATCCCTTTGTGAATTCACATCTTCAAGCAGTCTCTGACTTTATTATCAAGTGTTCTCAAACCTGCCCTATTCCAGCCAAAGTCAATGGGGAACAAAAGCATGAACCTAAACTGTACCCCAAAGCCTTGTGTTTGTCATATCTATCATGGATTTTAAACTCATGGGTGATGGAAACATGCCTTAATCCATACCTGTAAATGTGCTATATCATATAAAATGATATAATACCAAATAACTAATAATTCTTTGTTTCACAGACCAAACAGAAAGCCTAAAGGAGGCATCTCAACAAAATACTAATAAAATCTTGGCAGCAGTGTAACTTGGAGGCTCAAATTTATGTATCTTCAGGTATTGTAAAATATTCCAGGTATAGTTATTATTATTATTATTATTACCCTTTAAAACAAGATAAATAGTAATCTTGTAGCCTAGAAATAGAAATTAAGATTCTCAGGATAACATCATCATCATAAGATTTTTAAATCCATAAACCAATTGCCTCTATACTAAGTGGTGTGGAAAGAAATGTGGGCCATTATTCCTGAAAATAAATGCAAACTATTCTTTCACTCACAATGCCTGCAGCTTTGCTACTCAGCTGAAAGAGAGAGAGAGAGAGAGATTTTCTAGGATTCTTCCATCAAACCATCTTTGTGTTCCTAATGTCAAAATAAAATAATGGACCAATGGCTTACAATGGATGATTCAACTTCACTGTCTACCCAGACAACTTGTCTTTCTCCATCATTCTGACAATATTTTAAATGACAGTTATATTATTGAAGTGATAGTTGGCAAGTTAGAAAACTTTTCAGTATAACATCTCACAAGGTCCTCATGAAATAATGGTTTATTCTGATATATAGAAGTAATCAAGTTGTTAATTTACCTAGTCCAGAAGTGTCAAAGATATTGCCTGTTGGCTGGATACAACCTACAGAGCCCCATCACTTGGCTCCCAGTGCCAACTGTGGGTTTGAACTGACCGATGTGGTATATGCTGGACCAGCTTCATACAGGCCACACAATGCTAGCTCCAGGATCTTCACTAAACAAGGTTCCCATCCCAGGCAGTCATAGGGAGCCCATTCTGGGCAGGCCAGAATCCATGCCTCTGCCCACCTTGCTGGAACCTGCATGCAGCATGGGTCCTGGACTGCTTGGAGTAGACGCCACGTGCAGTGCATTTCCTGGACCAGTGATGGGGGCGTGCCACAGGTAACACAGAGCAGGCACCACAAGTGCTGGATCTGGCATGTAGGACCAGGCGGCAGGGGTGGGGGGCAAGAGGGTCCATGGGCCTAATCCAGCAGGCTGGACTAGATGAGTTTTACACCCATGACCTAGTAATAAAGTGCCATGTTTATTAAATCTATCTGTACCATAGGCCCTTAACTCCCCCACCACATCTCATGGCCATCAGAGCAAGGACAAAGCTTAACCCATCATAATGATGGTGTACCAAACAATAATGATGGTGTATCAAACACATCCTACTCCCTATTTTTTCTTTCTAAATTAAATGAGACAGGGGAAGCTCTTGGCTCTCCTTTGGTTAATGTTCTCAGTGAGGTCACATGCATCTTTGCCTTAGTTAGGGCTGAGAGACTAGGAACCTAAAAGAAAAAAAATGTAAACATTCAGCTATATATGCGATACCTAATTTTGATCTTTATTATATGTGGACATCTGTGGTAAACCCATATCTAAATCAGACAGAAAAGAACCCTGTACTACATTTGTGCTATTGCATTCAGTTTCAAAGAAGCAGAGCAAAGTGTTTGGACTGATGGGTATAGCAAACCACACATCAAATAATTCAGAAACAGCATGACAACATGTGGGGCTAAAAAGGGACCAATACATACGGTATTTTAAAGGCCAATACTTTTCTCACATAATTTGAAGGAAAGTAGACCGATTTAAATCACTAATTTTAATTATGATTTAAATCAACAAATAGGAAAATCTTGGTTAAAATCATCAGTTTTAATTTTGTTTTGCATTTGTACTTTTTAGTTACATTCCCAAGCAAAGGTTGATTTATGTTGCTTGGTAACAATTAAAGACTGTTAAAATGGCCTTTATACTATACAGGTTTCCATCAATTGGTGCTGTACACATGGTCCCAGAGAATGGTGCATAACTTGAATTCGCATAAAGCGAACCCACTTTACAATGTAACAAATAGGGTTCCTATGGCAGTGCGGTAGGGATGAAGTGAGATTGGCACTAGGAAAGGGGTGGGGAGAGAGGGTCCGGTCCCAGGGCAGCAAAGCAGAGGGAACAGAGAGGCAGTCACCCCAGCCCCAGCTGCAGCAGCCCCGGGAGCGTCCAGCACCAGTTGCCTGCAGCTGCGGGGCTGTACCATATTCCACCTATCCCTATTCACCTCTGCTCCTGGGCTGCACTGTGCCCTGGTGCCGGCAATTGGTGTTGGCTGCTCCCGGAGCCACTGCAACTGGAGGCTGGGGTGAGTGGGGCCATGGCCCTTTCCCCTTCCCCCTCCCCCCAGACTTACCTGCTTAGGCTGGGGAAGGGGAATCTATGCTGATCGCATAAGAGTGAATTTACCTCACATATAAAGAATTATGGATCTAAATATGCCCATTGCATCAGAGCGAATTTGCATATAAAAAACCTGCATAAATCAAGGGAAACCTGTACTACCTTTTGCTAACCAGGAGAGCAAACAATAGCCCTGCACACTTATTTAAGCCAGGGGTCAGCAATCTATGGCCCATGGGACAGACTGGGCCTGCAAAGTCACTGCATCAGGCTCATGGGACCACTGTGAAAGTCAGCAGCTTTCAGTGGCAAGGAGCTTCGCCCATGCTGTGTCACAGTTGTGTGGCAGAGAGAAGCAGCCATGGTGGTGGTGACAGTGGCCAGGTCCTAGCACTAGCTCACTTCATACCTAAGTTGGGTGGGTTATTACATCCTGCCACCAAAAGACATTGCTGACTGATGACTGAAGTGATTATATAGTTTAAACATTTTATTCAAATCATTAATTTTTACATTACAAAATAGTGAGTGACACATTTCTTATAGGATTATTTCTTTTACAGGCAGCCCTCGGTTCCTGACAAGCATGTCTTAAGACGAAACATTGCAACTCAGAACCGATTTTCCCATAGGCAACAATGTTATAAATGGGGGATTGGTTCCTGAACCAAGGCCTGGTACCCTATTTTCACCAAAAATTATGCAGAATTTTGTACTCAATCAATTATGGATGAGTAATATCACTACATTAATGTATTTATGTTGTAAATAGCAATCATATTGATTTGGAAGGACTTCTTTGAGGTGACTTTGCTGGACTTTTTGAAGGGCTCTTGGTTGGACTTTTTGAAGGGGTCTTGGCTGCAAGTTTTTCTGGAGTCTTGTCTGCTTTCTCAAAGAAAGTGTCCAAGGAAGTTTGCATAAATATTCTCCAGGGAGATGGGTGATGCAGCAAACTTGTTCGCTGGTGTGGCGTCACTTCGGATCAAGTTTTGTAAAGTCAAAAGTGAAAGTTGAAACAGGGTTTCGATTTATAAACATTGTATGTGTGAAACGTTGTAACTCAAAAAGTTGGAAGTAGAGGACTGCCTGTACTTGTAATCTGTGTCAAACTATTTAGATGGAAACAGAAATTCAATACAAATAAACATTTAAAAATGAATTAAATAAAATGACTTGAAGTAAACTGTATTCATACAGAAAATACATTTTCTGAACGTGATTTAAAATGAAGTGACATATTAAACAAAGTAAGTATTATTAGTACTAGCCAAATGCCTGTCAAGACTGATGGGGGTGTGAGTGGGCAGGGATGGATCCCCATGTCCCCCCCTACCCCTGTCTGGGCCCAGTCCCCCTTCCCCACTGTGGCAGTGGGGGGAAAGGGAAGTGGGCCTGGGCCAAATGCAGGGGGAATGGGGGAGAACCAAGCCTGAGGCTGGGGAGAAGCCGGACCACCACGGCAGTGCAGGGGGGAAAGGGGGGCGCAGAAAGCAGCAGGCCCAGCCTGACATGGGGGAGGAGTGAGCCTGGGCCCAAGGAGGGGAGGCCTGTTCCTTCCTTCCCCGCACCACTGCTGTGTTGGGCCAGGCCTGCTGCTCCCCCCCATACTGCTGCAGCAGGCCAGCTCCCCGCCCCCCGGACCCACTCTTCACCCCCACACATCAGGCCCAGGCCCACTCCTTCCCTCCCCGCACTGCTGCCATGTTGGCCTAGGCCCACTCTTTTCTCCCCCACTGCGGCACACCAGCTCCTCCCTCCACCACCACCACATTGGCCCTCCAGGTGGTGATGACAGAAGGGGAGAGGGGCAGGCTGAGGCCAGTGCCAGTGGCCTCACCCACCCCACTCCATGGTGTCCCAACCCTGCTCCTCCTCCCCCCACATCACCGCCTCCACCTCCAAGGAGAAGGGGTGGGGGGGGACAAGGGCCAACCCTGTTCCCTGCCACCCGGCACGACGGGTCCAACCCTGTTCCCCTCCCGGCATGGCAGACCTAACCAAGTTCCCCCCACTTCATGCCGCCACTGCCTCCAAGGAGCAGGGTGGTGGGGGGAAGCTTGTCCTGCCATACCCTCCATTCCCCTTGGCCTCCATGTCCCATCCCTTCTGTCCCTGCCATCATGGTGGCACTCCATGGCGCTGCCACCACCACTGTCTCCTATCCTGAATGCTCTTGGAATGCTCTGATTGGCTGCCGAGACAACCAACCAGAGTGCGAATAAAGTGTTACAGGTAGACAGACAAACTAAGGCTTTTGTATTTACAGAATTAGAAAAAGAAAAGAATAAAAGCTCTCCTGCTTTCCAGTTCCTTCCAATCTATTTCTGAACGCTAATGCAATAGTAACTGAACTAGCAAATAAACTGAAATGAAGAAAATATTCTCTTTGCACCTGTAAAAGAAACTGCTACTATCCAAAGTTCATGTAGAAACTCAACAAATTCTGGTTCCAAGCCTGTGATTAGCCTGTGATTTCCACAGTGCTAGTGGTTTGATGATCTATAAAACTTAGTAGCAAACATATATTACTCAAGGGTTTTTTTTCTAATTAAGTTTAATTATTTTAACTGTTAAGTCTCGACACAGGCTGTCATAACTTCAATTGGATTAATTTAAAAAATGCATTTAATTTAAATTTTAAAAATTGGATTTATACCACAAAAACTTGACTGAATTTTAGAAATATGTTTTTCCTTCCCTTTTAAAACAAAATCTCCACTGATTTAGAGTAAGATTAAGATTAGACCTCTGTTGAATGAGCAGGGAGAGAGGAAACAAATACCAAAACAGATGAATGGAAAAGTAACAAGCTACAAAAAAACGTAATCAGGCATTACAATGCAGAGAGGCAACTCATGCATGTCATAAGATGAACAATTCACCAATTACCTCTGGTCATTTTTAGACTGGCTTTTCTCTATGTAAATCCTGGCTAGAGGAAAGAATAATAGCATGACCTCAAACTGGAGGCATTGCCTTAAGGATATTGAGTCACCATGAAAGTCGGAAAACCACCAAGTTCAAACCTTATGGCCCAATCCTTCAACCGCTCTTCCAAATGAATGAATCACATGGAATCTGAGAAGGAAAGAAATAAGTGGATGGATCTCACAGAAACTGAGAAGATAAGAGACCCTCCCATAAAATAGCGGACCGTTGGTAGCTGCTGCTTCAGTCCTGTCATATCCTTAATGTGCTGGATAGCAAATTCTACTGGCAATTTGAAGGGATTCTTTATGGAGAGATCTTCTGTACACAACAGATCCTATGGACTTCTTTTGTACCTCTTTAAATCCAATTCCACCTTGCACAGCATCATATTTACTCAAATCTAAGACAACCCTCCTCCTTCCCAGCTTCTGCTTCCCTCTCCCCACCAGCTTCTGCTCCCTGCTTCCCACCCCCTTACCCTCGTTCCATACCAGCAGTCTCCATCCCCATTCTAGCCTGGGACACTGAGCACATCTTCAACTCAGCTGCTGTACAGTCTGCATGCTGCGGCTACAGGCTGGGCTGAGGCCCCGCATACTTCCCCAGGCTACAGCATAGACAGAACCAGTCAGTGTGGAGCAAGGGTAAGGAGGGAGAGGGGCAAGAAGGGGAGAAGGAGGGGGAAGATGGAGCAAAGGGGCTGCAGAGGGAAGATGGTGGAATGCAGAGGCAGTGGGGGACAGGGGAGGCAGCAGCTGCAGCTGCAGCTCCAGCCCCAGGTAGAGGCTGGAGCTTGAGCCACAGCAGCCGCCTGCTCCTCCTCCCCACCTTGTAAGTGATTCTAAGATGAAAGGCTACCCCTCTCTCCCTCACCCCTCCTTAAATGGGAAAAAACCCTCATCTTAGAATCAAGTAAATGTGGTAGTATTGGAACTGTTCCAGCATAGACAGGGCCCTTTATGATACTGGAGAGGGAAAAAAAAGATTTGTCTTGGAAATTTAGCTGCTCTTTTCTAATTTATTACATGTGGCAGCAACTCTTAGTGTAACTGCTTTCATTATTTTTTATAAACATAGTCAAACTTGAAAATCACCTCCAATAGTCTTTACATTAATGCATGGAGGTTTCATAAATTTCATCAGAATAAGGTGAAAAATAGTGGTCCATCATATATCTGAAAAATGCAATTGAAAAAAACAACAACATTCTGAACTTATCAAAACAGCATTGTCTTTGATACTCAGAATGCTGTGTATCTGTGTTTATTTTGCTCTATTTTAAGTTGCTCTTCAAGCCAAGATTAGTGTTGCCTTAAGTGAGTGCTCTATGAGAAAGGAGTTGTATAGACAGTGCCTGGTAAACTGCAATTGCTCATGGGCAACATTAAACATAAGAATCAAAATTTCAAATATTAGGTGAAGATAAAGAAGTTCTGAATCCCAAAGCTCTCAGGTATGTTTGGGTATTTAAAGTAAGCCAAGAATATATAAAACACAGACACATTATCATGCTGTCTGTTTGATAGTTGCTGCTGAATCTTTCTATCAGAACCACTTCCTGCTCTAAAAACCTTGCCAATGAAGGATTCATTGAATTCAGCAAAACCCCAGGACATCTTAGGTAGAACATTTGGCAGTACATGAGACATGTGCATGTTGTACATTTCTTTTACCTTTTTCTCATCAGGAGCAAAACAGCTGAATGAACCACTGAATTTTAGCCCAAGATCAAAATGTTTGCTTCTGGGCCATATTTTTATTCTAAAAACTACAAATCACCTAATACATCTGTGCATTAATAAATGCATAAAACAAAAAAGGTTTGAAAGTTCATCTTAAATGATTTAAAATGTGCACAATAAAACTATTTTAAAGTGATATTTACAGATGTAATATATGCATGTAAAAGTCAAGTCATTCGGATGAAAGCTATCAAAATCTCAATGCACAAGTAAAACCAGATCTTCCTAGGGCTCCATCCTCCACAGGGACATGCAGGGCTATTTGATACACAATTTCTGTAGCAGCCTGTTTGCGCACCACTTCCAGTATACAAGATCATGGCAGCAGTGGCCATTCCATCTGCTGCACTGTCTGGCTCGGGTGATGAGGTGCAGGTGTGGTCCCTGCCTCCAGCCTGCAGCTGCCCCCACAGTGCTCCACCTGGGGCCAAGCCCCATCTGTCCTGTCTGGGGCAGCCCACATGATGTTCCTTCCTGAACTTGCCCCATGCCCTCCGAGGGAACCAACCTGGCCCCAGCCCCAGTGCACAGGTACTGATCAGCTCCCTTCACTGTCCAAGTACTGCTTAGCTGCCCAGGTACTGCTCTACTCCTCCTGCCTCTGGCAACTCCTCCTCACCTTCCTCCTGCTGCCCCTGCTACACCACTTCAGCTGTTTTCCACCCACTAGATTGCCCACAGGTGGATGCTTGCCACACCAGGCAGGCAGAGTGCATAGAAGGGACCTGGAGCTGAAGCCCCACATGCTGGAACAAGAGAAGCCCAGCTGCAGTTTCCCTTCCACCTGGCTGCGTGTGTGGTGCTCAGTATGCATCCCCACAGCCAGTGACTTTTCTCTGTGGTACCTGCTGCCTGGAGTGGAACAGCAGGGGCAGGAAAAGGATGAGCAGGCTGGGAGAGCCAGGTAGTACACAGGCAGTTGTGGCAGCAGGCAAAGCAGCCCCATTTGAATGCTGTGCATGTTGGCCAGACCTGGGGCCAGGGTTGGAGCAGATGCAAGTGACGGTACAGTGCAGGCTGCCCCAGGCAGCAGTGGGTGGGGCTCAGCCCCATGCAAAGCACCATGGGGGCAACCGTGAGCTATATTTTGCCCACCCCTACATTAGACAAACTCCCAGATAGAAAATTGTTCTTTTACCAGTTCTCAGAGCCTTTCAGCCACAACCTGGTTTACATCTGTAACACAACAGAAGTTCAGCGCATATAAACCACTTCTGAAATAGCTGAATACAGTTCAAGATAAACCTGGATGGATGTAGTATCAGACTTAACTGATTTATGTTAGATTGGTTTACTGAACGTCTGTCCCAGATCCCCTCCAGATTCAAGTTAACTCATAGTTCCCCAGCATCCCAGGATGTTTGCACCTCCCCCGCAAACTTCCTTCCCAGGGTGGGCAGGCTAGCTTTGGACCAGCTGTCTAATCCAACTAAGCAGAGAAGCGAACTCTATCACTCCCCAGCTTCTGGCCGGGGTACTGCAGGCCGGTGGCTGTATTTCCATAGTAGATAATTAATGTCTGTTCATTTGCCGATTGGTTCAAACCTACACTGATTAAGCTAACCTACAAAGATTGAATCGATTCAGCCTTGGGCTTTTAGGCTGTCTGTACTTAGTCTATGTATCAGGCAAAGACAGGCAAAGACTCAACCTGAAACCACACTAAAAGGACACAGAAAAAGATCCCCTTTTGCATTTTGGCTCAGGCTTATCCTTCAAAGAAAAGTTACAATTCTCTTTTAAAAGAGGATCTCATGCTCTCTTTCAAATGGTCAGATCATTATTACTCTCCAGACAAGACCGCCCCTTCTCAGGGACAGGAAAAAAGACCTGAAAAAGGGGAGGAAGTTTTCTTCATTTCCCATCAGTGGCCTTTACATGCCAGGCTCTACAAGCATGGCCTCTTCTGCCATTCTAAGGGCCGTAAGCCAAGAAATGAAAAAAGAAAGTTTTCACAGAAAACCTGGCACCTTCAATGTTGGGTGGATCCAAATATTTCCCTATCCTATGGGACCAATTTCATCAGGCCCCCAAAAGGCTCTCCAGAGATCTGTGCGCGCTGGTATTTGACACTGCACCTGCACTGACAGAAAAATAGCTTCAGCTTATCACTACTGAAAAAAGAGTATAACCCCTCCTCCTCCATAGCCCTTTTCCATCCAAAACAAAAGACCATAGTTTAGTACAGTATTCACAGAAGTGGCACTGTAAGTCACAGACCCTGTGAGATCAAGAAGGAGAAACCACTAAAGCAAAAAACACACAAAGATAAGTAAATTAAATTAAACTTAACATTTAGCCTAATTCTCTGGGTCTTAACCTGTAACAGCTGCTGAGACCAGCAGTCAGCACAGGGGTAAATCCATATACTGGAGCCTGGAATTACTGAGTTGAAGGAGCCAGGAAAACTCTATTGCACAGAGAAAGGGTGCTTTTTCACTGTTACTTTGAAAAAGAATTAAACCAACTTACCTATGCCAGCACAACAGACCTTTTAACAAATGATTTTGAAGGAAATGAAGACTATTTTTTCAATCACATATTTTTTCTGGAAGTGCCAGAACTACTCAAGCAACTCCCTACAGACAAAAATTAAAAACATGATCCCAAAGGTCAAAACATACATTTATCATAAATAAACCCATTGCTATCTGCAAGGTTCTCTCTACTGTCTTATGAGCAATATAGCTGTTAAAATAAAGAGTTGTAAAGAATAGCTAAATATGTCTTCCCTAATAAGTAAAATATTAATGGAGCACCTCTACTTCAAAAAATGACAACCTTGGAGTAAAATGGCATACTTATTATAAAGCATCTGCAAAATGTGTGTGTCTTAATATAATTTAACTCAAATGAACTAAGTTCTACCCTAAACAGAATCCTATATATTGGTTATGTATATACTAATATGATTCACATCTGAAGTTAGACTTTGAAGTGTCAAAAATAATGAATTTATGTACTACCTACATCAGACATAATACTGAGCTAGATCTCTTACATGCATTGAGGAGCAGGGATTATACCCTAGATCTTCAAAATGCATTTAAAACACCTGAAGACCCCAGGGGGCTTAGGCCCTAAATACTTTTGAGGGTCTAGGCCTATAGCCCTTCAGCTCCAAAAATAAAAACCAGCCTTCTGCCTCCTGCGCTAGAGGTCTCCCTCTAGATAGTAAGTAGTACTAAATCCTTCATCTTCCTCCTCTGGGGCAGAGCCTAAAAAGTTCACTGCAACAATAATTCAAAATCTAAATCTTCCCTAAATATGCAATAATATTTTAGATTTGACCTGTGGCTTTTACACTTCAAGTCCTTAACACAAGAACTGCATCTTCCCCAACATTTGTCAGAGCCAAAAGTAGTGCTGATGTCCAGGGAACAAATAGGAGTCTTTGGTTATGAATAATCTATCTGAAATCTGAGCAAGGGACCTTTATTTTTGTAATTGGCTACAATTTTAGTCATTTACAAGGGCTGCCACAGTTCAGCTACTGGTTTTTTGCCCATAACAAGTAGCTGTTGAAGGATTTCCTTATTAATTTGTTTTAAATGCTGCCACAAAGACCTGCTTTTGTTATCTCCTCTTGACAGAATTAGTCTCCCTGCCTTTTTTTCCCTGCGCCTTTTTCTTTCATGCAACACGACCCAAAGATGAACTAGATGAGGCTAAATGACCTCTTTAATACCTTTATTATACAAGCAATACTTTCACTGGATAACAAAGAATTAGAGATCGATTTATGTTGGCAATTACAGAACAACAAAAGGAACAGAAGCAATATATAAGTACAGCAGTCAATACTGAAGAAATAAAAATACACAAACTGTACACCCTAACCCTGTCAAAATACACGTGAAATGATCTCTTCAGTTTTTCAATTCTTACAGAGTAAAGAGGTATATTTTGTGGTCTAGAACACCCAGGGACCCTCAGGCATTTAAATGAAGTGCTTTTGCATCACTGGGATCTACAGGAATTATGGGAAATTGGACTTTTCAATTATTCTTTAGACCTCATAGTTTTAGTTGAAGGTCAAAGCCAAACTACTTCATCTGAAGTTACTCTTCAAATGTATCTATACTGGTCATCAGCTGAATTCTTATTTAGAAAACCCATAAATCAAGAGAAGAGGGAGTGGAAATGTATACACTTTTAATGTACTTAAATTGAATATAGTTATTCCAGACACGACCTGAAAAATAAGCCTACAACTACTTCTTAACTCCTGCCACTGTCTCCCATTCAGGCAAAACAGAACTCTTCACCATTATAGAAGTTATGTTACACAATGACCCTTTATTAAAATTATGGTATTAGGAATGTTCAACTAATCAAGTGATGTTAATAGATTTGCATTCCTTATCACTTGTATATTTTTGTATGAGCCCCAGAAAAACACCTATACCAAAAACACAGGACATACTGTACAAAGAAAGTAGAGGCAAACAGTTTTTTTTCCACCAATCTGAATGTTTTTGGGCCACACTCTAAGTAATGAGTATTCTTTGGAAAGCAATCATATTGTAAAACTTGTCTGAGGAAGAGATATTTGAAATAAATCCCCCCAAGAATATTCTAAGACAATGGTTCTACCCATCATAGAGTCCTTTAACTCTTTTGCCTGAAGCACAGTACCTTATGCAAGAAAAGTCAAAGTAAATTACATGGAGCACCTTTGAAGACTTTTTCAAGCTTGAGTACGTAACAGTATGCATCTAAATAAGTGGCCTGATTTTTTAAAGTGCTGAGCACCCACAACACCCACTGAAGTTTAGATCAATCATTCAATAGAGAGGTACGATGACAACTATTACTTATCACTTCATAGAAGCTGTAACAAACCTCTTACATATCCTGGTTCTTTGGCAGTTTACAGGGATAGGGACAGAACTCAGTTCCTCCTGTTCTAAAACTACAAGAGTCCTTTATCTGCGGTAAAGAAAAATATATCTTCCAGCTGTTTAGCAGTGTACAGCTTATGGTATTCCATTGGACACTTTTCCTTCCACCTATCTGACAGCAATGCACACTAGGTAATGCAATTATATATTACTTAGAACGTTTTTTATTTGTTGAATATTACTTGCCGTAAGGATGTAAGCTGTGCCATAGTGGATCAGGCCAAGGGTCTATCTAGCACACTTCATTGATTCCCCCAACTTCTTTCCCTTCTTCCTTCAGAGGGAGACCCTGGAACCTGCCTACCTAGAGTATACCATGCTGTAGCCCTTCTAGAACTGCCTCTTTTTGAGATTCTGGCTGCACTTTTCCCAACACCTTTTATTTTATGCACACTGCATCTATATCCCCACAAAGTACTGGGGACTTATGGTCAACCACTTCCTGGTCCTGCCCAGATTGTCTACCAGATCAGGAAACATGCTGATCAGGATGAATCCAGCTAACTGTGGAAGCTGTCTTCTGTCCCCTTTTCTACATGTGTCTCCAAATGGAGTTTCACTGAACAGTGTCCACAGGCTCCTTAGATGCATTCAAAGGGTAGCAGGTACTAGCTTTTCTCTGCTCAGTGTCCTCCCTTGGTACCCTAGTTATTATGAACTGCACTCCCATTACTAATATATCATGATTTGTCCTGAAGATTGAATACTTACACATTTCATAGATTTCATAGACATTAGGGCTGGAAGGGACCTCGTGAGATCATCGAGTCCAGCCCCCTGCCCAAAGGGCAGGAAGTCAGCTGGGGTCATAGGATCCCAGCAAGATAAGCATCCAATTTACTCTTTTAGTGACCATCATAGGAGGCCTCTAGTTTCCTGGTAGTCTTATGCCCACCAGCAATATATAGCAAACAGGCTATATCTTCAACACTAACAAATAGTAGATGCTTTGGAGGGAAAGCATATGAATGAGGTATTCCTGAAGTGAGCATACCCCGTCTTACCCTCCCTGGCATCAACTAGCCAGGATATTTAGGATGTCGCCTTCCTACATCTACTTCTTATGCAAAACAAATATTTTCTAGAGTGTTATCAGTGCCAAATGTATAGACAGAAATAGAAAAGTATTGATATATAGCTGTAATGCTAATAATTAATGCATCATGGGAAAGAACCCACAATTCAGACAGTTACAGAAGTATATACAGAAATGCATACCTGGGTTTTGATATAAAGCGCTTTAAAATATGTGTGTATTTGTTAATAATATACTAGGGGTTACACAGAGCTTTAAATGTACTTCAGTCAAACAGCTTCAGCACATAAAAGCAGCACTTCTACCATGTATCACATTACAATTAAATGTATAATCTTAACTCTGACCATAGACTGATAAATGTATATATACTAGGCCTGTGCAAAGCGGCTAGTATTTGCTTTGGATTTGGATTCAGCCAATTTGGGGGACAGCAATTTAATTCAGTGATTTGAGTAACTGTCCCGAACTGATTCAGCCAAATCTGATTCAGCGATTCAGCCACTGCCAAATCTCTGCCCCATCAATGGCTGCCCCGCCCAGGCCCTTCATCCTGGATCTTAAAGAAAAAAAGGAAAAAGCCCCACACTCACAAGTTCCTCCCAGGCAGGGGGGTGATCCCCACTGTCCCTCACTGCCCCTCGCTGCATGGGGGGCTCTGCCATGAGCCCCCAGAAGCCCTGACAGCCGCTGCAGGAGCCAGGAGTGCAGGGCTTTTTTTTCTTTTTTTAAAGAGTCAAGGCACTGGGGCCAGGCAGGGTAGGCATTAACGGGCCTGGGAGAGCAGGTGGGAGTCAGGGGGCACTCAGTGGGGCTGGGGAAGCAGGCAGGGGATAGGACCCCATAGGTGTCCCCCTGTGGTCCCTTCCCCATCCTCCAGTCCCCCCCTCCCAACCCACTACTTACCAGCACAGAATCCAGGTCCAGCTCCCTAAGGTAGCAAATGGGGACTGCCCAGATCTCTGAAGCAATCCGAATCTTTTCTGGATCGATTCAAAGATCTTCGAATTGATTTGGACCTATTTAATGGTCTCCCGATTCGATTCAGATTCAGAGATTCAGCCAGCGAATCAAGCCAAACTGAATCAGCACCTGAAGTGTCGCACAGCCCTAACATATACTCTTTACGGACATGGTAAAACCTTTAATCTGATATTTTTATCACATGCTATAGATTAATCAATACTACGAAGTAGCCAATGATACCGCTTTTGAGCAGCAGGGAGAAAGTTGGTGAACGCATCATGGGTGTTTGCATGTTGACAGCATAAACATGCTTGTTGTTGATACATGGACTCCAAGGCTATTTCCAGAAAAGCATGGCTGTGTGGTATGTGGTGCTGCAGACACATCTGCATGCCACCTACCACACGTTCAGGTGTTCTCCATGCTGCAAGGTAGCAGCACACATAGGAGTAAGGAGGGGAGGTTGACCCTGGGAGATCCCAGGGTCTATGAATGATGTGTGCCCCTGGAGGCTGGGAGGGGGAACAGCAAGCTCTGGCAGGCAGCGGCGGTGCTGTCGGCGGCGGAAGCGTGGTGGCAGTAAGCAGGAGGCTCCCGCAGGCAGCCGTGGCACTGTCAGCAGCGGGGGGTGGGGGTTGTGTGGTATTCTCATGTTCAGAAAGGAAAATTAACTTTGCCTTATGCTGATATTCTTGACTGTTAATACTTACGTTTATGGAGCTTGAACTCAAGCAACCTTAATTTTAAAGCAAACGAAAGCTTGTTTGGAAGGGGAATAAATAACCCCATACAAAACAAAGAGAAAATGATGCTAAAATTATGGTAAGATGACAAAATAAAGTGTCCAGAAACAACCAGATTTAAGGTCATCTCTCACCTTAATTTGTCCCTTCATACACAAGTTTTATGATAGTCTTTAGCTAGAACACTTCTCCATGTTCTGAAGTGGGGTATGCTCTTATATTTAAAAACTGCTCTAGTTCCCAAACCTGCCTGTCTCCCACCCCAGCGCAGTTTATGCCTCTGTTGGCTTTGACGATGCACCCTAATCTTGTTTCTGCCTCCATCCCAGCATTCTGATTTCTTCCACCCTCCAGTTCACAGCATCCTTTTCTCTCCCCTCACCCCCCACCTTTAATTCCACAGTCTCTTAATTTCGCCAGACCGGGAAATTCCCCTTCTTCTCCACTATGCCTGGGCACCAAACAGGAGAGCACAAAAGATACAGGCTCTCTGCTCTTAGATCTTTCCTATGCTGGACTCAGCACAACAGTTTGCATCTGAGTGGCCCCTAGGGAAAAGCCTGCTTGGTTCCTGCAGCTCCTGGCTGAAGCATACATGTGCAGTCCAGTCACTGCTTAAGAGCCAATGCTCCTTTTCCTCCAACCAAATTTCAAGCACTTCCTCCAAAGTACAGATGTGCTGGGGTTTTTCAGTAAAGTAGTTATTAAGAACTTCTTTTTTAACCTAGAGAAAACAATTTTTTTTCCTAAAAACATTCTCAGAAAGCAGCTGAATCATTTTGACTGAAAGTCTCCCAGAAGTTTCAGCCTGCAGAAGACACAAAGCATGGAAAATCTGATTAAATTAAAAGCAATTGAAAAGCCTTATAATGCAGTGTAAGGCATTATTATAAGCAGCGCTACCACTTGTCCTCACACATACACCACCTACCGTAATGATATTCTATAGAATCTACATTTTTATCTTTAAACAGTTTCTCACCATCCTATACTTTAAAAATGAAAAGATAAAATGCCAAAACCTCACGGATATTTTATTTTCCTACAAATTTGTGGAATTTCTCCAAAAATTCTATTAGCTTGCATTATCTGATGAGTAATATTGAGACTCTGCCTGGTAACACCTTTAAGGTGAGAAATCTTGCTACCTCTCATAATTAAAAATTTATGCAAAGTTGGAAAAATTAGTTTCTTCCCTTTAATAATGTAACACTATTTTATTCGATCTTTGGAACATCTTTAGATCTTCACAGTGTGGCCCAATTGTATATTAGATTATTTTCAGAGGTTTTTGAGGTGCACAGGTTACATCATTTTCTCTCGTGGTGCCTCTCTCGTGGTGCCTCTTCAGTTGGACTCAAATTTAAGGTCAGTAATTAAATTACTGACCAAGGTCAGTAAGAACTGGGACACGCTAACAAGTTACTGCAAAGTGAGCTAATTTACAAGTTTACAGCATATCATCCACTTTGTAGTAACTTCCCATAGGCACACTCATATGCCACAATAAATGCAAGGTAGTTCACTGAAGGGGAGCTGCCTTGCTTTTACCACAGGTTCAGAGTGATGTACACAGTCAGCAGTTACTATCGAATAACTGTTGTGTTGTGCGTATCTTAACTTATCTCATGGTAACTTGTTTGTGTACTCATACTTAAGGTGTGTGCAGTGGGACTCTAAAAATAGCAAATTCAAAATAATCCTAAACATAACTTTTTTGGTCTGCTAATTCAGGTTAATTTAATTAACTATTTCCAATCAGCATTAAAATGACCATTTTGTATGAAATCCTTTAAGAAAAATCATAATCTAGGGATTCTATACCATCTAGCTGTTACATGACAAATCAGTCCTAACAGAAGTTGCCAAGTCTAAGGCATCTGCTCAGAATATTTTGAACACTGGCTCAGAATTAGACTTTGCTGTCCTACAACAGAAGTAGACCACTGCAACAAACTGGCAACAGCTCAAGGTGCTTCCCCCCTAGCCCTAGTGATGGAAGACAAAGTTAAAATACAAAGGTCCTATTCTAATGCAGCAATCATTCAGTACTTTTTTATTTGACAACTGCAAGGCACTGCATTAAAAGGAAAAGTGTTACTACCAAAAGGCCCCTTCATAACTATTTTAGCAGTTTTGTTATTTTGCATATTGCATAGAATTAAAATTACAACTGCATTTCAGTAACACAAATAATAAGTCTGTTCCCATTTCTTCAACATAAAGTCAAGTAATTTTCCTTTTGTCTTAGCAGACATCACTGAACACTAACCAGCTTCAAAGAGAAACAGCAAATATATATTTGCAACTTTTCTTTCCATAGAAGCAGCAGGGCTGACCAGCCTAACATAGCTCTGTATTCAAACCAATGAGATGTCTCCCTGGAGCCATTTGTTTTCCAGGAGAAAGTGCATTCTCCTTGGTCCTCTTCACAAGTCAGACTGTCATTCTGGTCTTCCTTCTTCTCCCAGACACCTAACACGCATACTCCCAGAAGCCCTACTCCAGAGAGTTGACAATGATCTGTCACTGTACAGGATTGTCTATAAGCTGCCCAAATATTTTACTTCCATGTTAAAAGCCTTCTCATCTCATCATCAAAACGGCTTCTCAAGGACCCATCTTAATATCCACATTTTTGTTACGGTGAGTGATTCGGAGTAGTGAAAAGCCATTGACTTAGAAGGTGAGATGACTGACTTTTGGGAAATTTGGAAAAAGGCTGTATTACAAAACTATTCTGTTGCCATGTTGTTTAAGTGTCCATTTATAAAAATACCATTTTTATGTATTCTACAGTATGTTTAGAGGTGCAGATATTTTCATCCAAATCTATAAAGGATAGGTAAGAAACCGCATAGTCTGATCATTAATTTGAAAAGATATGAACATTCTGACAAAAAAGGGGAAAAAGACAAATTAGCCACAGATTGCTAGAATAGCCTGTGTGGGGATACCTTCTGAAACTGCACTATTTTGCTTTAAAACAGCACAGAAAATGTCTCATTTGCAAAGGGTCAAGGCAACTCAAAACACAGCAGATACCAATCTCCTGGGTTCCATTTTTGGTTGGAGCTAGAAATGTGCATGGTCTTTACCAAAGTAAGGGCTGAGGGAAGGAGAAAGATTTTAATGCCAACTAGTCAAAATCAGTTTTGTGCGTGTTCTACTGCCTTGCATTCATAAACGTCTATTATCGCTTCTTACTACAGGTATTTTCTACAACAGAAATATTATTGAGAGAAAATGAACAACAAAGTTCAAGTCATGAGGAACACCCATCTCAGAGATAGCATGACACAAATCCCCATATCCCTATGACCTGTTGCCCGTGAGTTTGTAGAATCTAGCATTCCTTAAACATTTTTCATTGGTGAAGGTTTGTTTTGTGTGTTGGACATCCTTCCATTGAAAATGCACTTGCCTCCCACTCGCCTCCCCCTTGCATTCTTTATTCACCCTTTTTTCACACCAACTTTCTTTATCAAAATAGCACAGAACATCTCCTTCCTCCAATCACAGGACAAATACAAATTTAAATAAAAAACAGGAGGGAGGAAAAACTAACTGTTTCAAGGAACTGCCTTTCCTCTAAAAATATATATTAAAGCTGCATGAGAAAAAAATTACACCAACACTACACCTTTATTTCTTAAGATACAACACTCTGGTTAAGCAGACTTGAACCTTTATTAACACATATGGGATAACTCCTCAGAGGAGTCAGAGAAATACTATAAATTTAATTCTCACAGGTGAGTTTGTGAACCTACAGCAATCTAGATCTTAAATAAACAGGTACCAAACTAGTAACAAAACTTATTCCTTGTCATCAAGGAAGGAACAAAAATAGCATTCTAATGCTAGCATGCTATCTGTGCACTTATTGGACCCAATTCAAAATATTTCCCAGTGCACGGACTCCAAGCTGAGCCCACAAATTTCCCTTAGTAGAAGGACCTGAGGATTATTTTGAAACATTACTTCAAATCCAATCATGGATTACATTCCAGAAATGCCTGGCCAATTTGGAACTCAAACAATGTGGCCATCATTCAGTTGCATAAGGCCACAGTCAGAAGTGTAAGTCTGCTGTAGTTTTCAAAGTTATGTTGCTTGAGTCAATGTAAGCTAAAAATATATAATGTGGTTATAGACAGAATATGCCCAAAGGACTTTTCAAAAGAAGATTATTTAATTTCGTGACAGCTTTACCAACGCAGCCTCAGTAGTACAATGGAATGAAAACTGCCGAAATCAGAATCAGAATCACAACCACAGACTTCTTTGAGAAAAACAAGCCAGAGTGAAATTCAGAGTTAAAATATGAACCGTGTCCAGCTATTCAGCCACAGCAATTTCTATGAAAGCTACATTTTTTAAAGAAACTATTAAAACATGTACCTACATGCACTCACATGTATGCACACATCCCAGAATCTGAGAGCACATCAGTCGGCATGAGAGAGAGTTGTGCAATATCCCCACAACTCCTGCCTAGAGTTAGGTGTTGATCTACACACACATTCGTGAAGAAATGCCTTAAAGACAAAAAACACCTGCAATGCCTTTACTAGCGAGTCATCTGCCAAAATCACTTCTCATGTTCCTTAAGGTTATACACTGGAAGAAAGAGAGAAAAATACCAGAATGAATTAGAAACATGAAATAAAGGAAAAGAGAAAAGAATCTGAAGCTATAGGAAATGGATCTACACATGTTGACTCTTGGCTGTTAAGTGATAACGGCTGAGGCTAATGTAATGTAAAGGTCCAATCTTGCCATCTTTACACAGGCAAAATTCTAATTGTAGTGCACTGCTTGAAGACTGCATGTGCAGACCTTAAATATTCACAAGTTATGTAAGAACGCAAAGAACAAAAAGATGAAAAGCTACAGAATCTTAATTGTAGTGTTTAGATTTGTCTGTTTGTTTGTTTGTTTAAATCTGAAGCCCAGAGGAAAATAAAGCTATGATCATTTTATAAACCCTGAAATAGTCCAGCCTGGCAGCTGCTTAGAGAACTGTAGAAAGGAAGAAGGAGATTGTGACCGTGCCTACATGAGACACTTTACTGCACAGTAGATTAGTCTACTATGCAGTAAAGGGTCACCGTCTATACATGCAGGATCTTACTGCACAGTAAATTAGTCTAATGTGCAGTAAATTTACTACCTGCATACATATATACAGGTAGTAAATTTACTGCATAGTAAAGCCAAATAGCATTAATTGCACACGTAGATGTGCCCGGTCTTACAAAGCCCAAGAGCAATACCTTCAGCTAATTAAAAAGGAAAACCAACAAGCTTAATAGGTAATCTTGTTTGGTCCTCTTCTGCCAAAAAGATGGAGGCTGAGATACAGGGCAAGGAAACCTGATAACAGCTAGATGATGATTTCAGGAATTGGAAAACATCATCAATTGGAATTAAGCCCTTTCAGCCTTAAGGATAACAAACAGGCCTGGAAAAAATAATTGTTAAAAAAGAATTATAAAATATTTTCCACCTCCTGGCTTTTTTTTTTCTTTAAACTAAACCTGGTTATTTTGAAGGTCATAAACAAAAAATTCCTGTTTATCCTGTATGTTCTTGTGTACTGTGGCTGTGTGGAAATTACAGCATGCAGACAGCAAAGACTTCTACTACCATCAACTTAGCAGCACCAGAGTTAACATTTGTGAAGACCTTGCTATATTCAAAGGACCATCTTATTGCCTTATCAATTTTAAATCTGCTGAGATCCTCAGATGGTTCTATCACTCTGCACTTTATCATGGCAACAAAAGCAAGATAAAAAGGGGGAAAAAACTTACATGAAAACTGCTTCTGGCTCACTCACACCAAAAATCTAAAAGTTCACAAAGTAAAGAGCATCTGTCATTAGAAATAAAATGTTGTGTCCTTTTTAAAGATGTTAATTACACCTGTCAGTTCTGAACAACTGCTGATTGTGGCTGACATGATGCCAGCAGTGATACAGGCCACATAAGCATCCCAAGAGAGTGATCATAAACCACTTCCCAAACTAGTTTCATACTAGTTCAATTGCACGCGAAGTATTAAAAGCATTGAGCATTTTGATGTATTAGTCTTTTAAAAGTGTAAAATTGTTAATAAAATATGCAGGGAACTACCATCTCTTTGTAGTGTCAACAAAGAGCATTCAGCAAAAGAAATGCAATCCATATTTAGAAATACCATTTAACAGTATAGCTAAAGTTGAAAATAATATTTATGCTACAGATTTCTGTATCTCTTTCAAAAGAAACAGGATAGCATGATAATTTTAAATGATATATTTTTAGTTATTTAGACACTCATACTATATAATATCTTGAGTGTTTAACTAAAAGGAATTTATAAATGGCAACCTAGTGCAAGGCTGAAACCACCTCAGATGTATAAAAATAAAGCTAATAAACCTCAGGTATAACAAACACAATTGGAACCATAAAAAACTATACACACAGACACATAAATGAGTTGAAAATACCATTAAAATAACAGCTCTACTTACTCCAAATAAGAACACAGACATGGTAAACAGTGAACTTAAATAACTAGTCCAAGACCAAAGAGAAAATGAGTATCATAGCCACCAGAATACGTTTTTTTCTTCCAGGACCAATGGCCCTTAACAACATTTGTGATGGTTCACCACAATATTTCTGGATCATGAAGTATCAGACCTGAAAATAATATTAACATCTGGTGTTTGCCACCACTCAAGGCAAGACTCCAGCAGTCACCACCATATAAACAGCTAACAGTTAAAAAAAAGATACTTAACCTTAACCCATTTGAAAACTGAGGGCAAGCAATTGCAACAACATTGTTTCTGGCTATGATGGCTTTTAAGATCCAGAACCAGCGCTAGAATTTTTCTGTAGTATGAGCTGAAGTATGTGTGGGGGAAGCAAGAGAGTAATCGCAGTGATTCATAAAATCAAATCAATATCTAGACAAATCAGAGCTAGAAAACACACTTATATACCTCGTCCTAGCTGCGATGTGCTAATTCCCACTGTGCATAAAACCTGCTTCTCATCTGGAGGGTTCGTGAGATCACAGACTTTAAATCTGTTATTGGTCAATCAGTGCTTTTGGCTGGCACTGGATAGATTACACTAAAGACCTCAAAGCAGTACAAACCAGAGCAGGATTTAAAAGCTTTCAGGTCTGTGCTTAAACCACTAGTCCAAAACACGTGTCTCCTACAAATTATACCTACTAAAGGAACATATCACAAAATGTCATGTTTGATATATATACAAGTCTTAGGGCTTTGTTTAAAAAAAAATGTAATGCTGACATACCTACTACTAGAGGTGCACCAATACATTGGTATCATATCAGATTGGCACCAATATAAAGAAAATTGTCTATCAGAAATTGGCCTGATGTGGCTGAAAATTTTGTTAATAAATGCCCCATGCATGCGTGCAGCTGCAGCGTGGCATGCAAGCAGCAACACAGCTGGCAGAGAGCCGCTTGTAGCTAGTAAGTCTGTTATGGTAGAAGGAGAAGGGCATGCGGGGGCAGATCAAGGCCCTTGAGCTGAGGATGGTGTGGGAGCCACATGGAACAGAGCTGTGGTTTGTCCAAAGAGTGCGGGAAGGGGGGCACGTGGCTCCTGCCACTGCGCACAGCTTATTCGGTGGCTTATCTGCTCATCCTGCGGCCCCCACCACTCCTCTAGGAGGTCATGGGGCGGGGGAGCATGCCCCTGGATCTGCACAGGGCAGGCGGCGGCACTGGGAGGGTAGCTACGACCATTTTTGGGGTGGCTGCAGCCCTCCCCTGTAGCCCCCTCCCAGCCACCCGATCAGCCCCAGTCTGCAGCTACAGCCTGCCCCACCTGCACTGCTCACAGATCTGGGGCACATACAACTCCCCCCTCCATGCCCTCCTGGGGTGCGCGCAGCAAGAGCTGCCCCCCCCCGTGCCTCCCCAGACGAGCTGCGACTCTATCCCATGCCCTGCCTTGCCCCAGCTGGGCAGTGCCCGCCCCAGCCCCACTCTCTCCCTCACCACATGGGCCTTTATTGGCCCCCTCGCGCCCCTTCCCTCCCCCTCCTCTTCCACCACAACAAACTTACCACCTGCATGCAGCTGTATCAGAAATTGGGTCGGTATCGGCCAATATGCTTCCTTAAAAATCGACTTTCAGTATTGGCCCCCAAAATCTATATTGGTGCACCCCTACCTACTACCTCTTTAAAGCCTTCCTAGAGTTCCAACATTTGCACTGAATAACTGAAAGGTATGTGCGCATCCTTTTGATATGATAACAGGTGCGCTATCAGCTAGCTTGTTTCAACTAAAAAGTTGTGAGGTCTTGCCTTGAACATAGAGACTGAGTTTTAAGTCATGCTCAGCATAATACAAGATGGCTAAACCCAACTTAAGCAATACGAGTTTTCTTAGTGTAAACCAGATAACACCTTCAGTTCAATTTTAGCACATCAAGTGATATCTCCTAGAAGTTTGAGCATTTTCCCTCATCTTGATGAACTTTACAATTGTACTGTAAACTTAATATGCTAGTTTGTTAAGTTGAAACTTAGGCTGTGTCACAACCAGCTAACATCTATTAAAATATAACTGCACAACTTAGACCCTATACACACTAGAGTTTATGAAAATATAAGCCACTATATTTTAAAAAATACATTTTCTATTCTAGAGTGGGCAGGAATTTACTAAGCTAGTGGCATCTGAAGAGGCACTATTAGTCTTCTTCCCAAACAGCCACCTTTTCAGGCTGCTAAGCTAAAACCTGCTATGCTGACTGGCTTCAGTTAGAGCTCAACTCCATACCTCCTTGTCCTAGAGAGTGCTCACACAGAAGCACCCAGGATGAGGCAGCACAAGGTGAAGAAAAAGGGGGAACAGAGAAAACACCAAGGGTACCATTAGAAAAAAAGATAATAAAGTCTACCCTTCTAGAAATAGCAAAATGGGTTCTATACTTGATTGCATGATCACTCCTCCTCCACTGCACATTAATGAAAGGAGTGCTGCTTAACTATGGCTTTGATTTTGATCTTATACCAGGTCCTGATGGTGTAACTTTACTTACTTCAATAAAACTACTCCTGCATTACACCAGCATGAGTGAGATTGGATCTGGCTCCTTACATTTACTAGGAATGACATTCCTACTGTATCACCACTGGTCAAGGACTACAGTATCTGACCTTTTGTGGAAAATAAAATCAAACATCCTAAAATGGCCTCTCTCATTTTCATGTATGTGACAGTTTAGAAATGCACAATTCCTGTAATATGGATGGTACACAGCTGGTACCCTAGAGAAAGCTTAATAAATGGTATTAATGCATGTGGGGGGAAAACATCAAGATTCATGGGAGGGAATGCAGGTGAGTGCATGCATACACACAGTAGTTGTTAATGTAACAGTGTTTAAAACAAAGTTGTTTATGAGGACTGACAGCAGTCACTGGTGGTGTTTAACACTGTAGTATAACCTTAGTTACAGAAATGTTACTGAGAAGGGGAGAAGTCCTGATTTTCATGAGATGCTTATTTCAACGAGACAGTCCTGTTGGAAACCCATCCTCTTTAAAGGTGGAGCTCTGCAGGTGAGGTAGACACCTTCCACAACTGACCAGACTTCTAATGGTTTATTGTGTTTTATTCCTACACAATGCTAGCTGAAACAGTGAGTCTGCTCCCACCAACCCATCTCCCCTCCCTCAGACAAAAGAATGGTCAGAGGTTTAGCTTCTGTTAAGCAGCAAGCCATCCCAGGGAGTGTAAAAAGCAGTACCGAAAAATACTGTATTTGTAAATCATACTTTCACTAGCTCTAAACTAACTCTGAATTAGCATGGTCTGCCTCCACAGAAAAAATGATCTGATATGTCATTTGACTTCCATCATTAATTTCTATGACCTGGATAACATTTTACATTTATAATGTTTAGAATTATACTTCTTAGACGCCAGTCTTTGGGATACAAAAATGTCAATATAATACTAATAAATGAAAAGCATAATACCTAGATACATACAGCTTATTTTAATGAAAAGGTCTTGAGTAACTTTAAAAACAGGAAAAATAATACCCAACACACTCATACCTCTGGGCAAAGTAAAGGTACATGAGCCAACATGAAAGTTAAGGGAGTGCATTTCAATGCCTTGCCTCTCCCACCCCCAAAAAAATAAAAATAAAAGACACAGTGTAGGCTTAACTTGACGGAATAAAAATGTGAAGGTGGTTTGTAGCACTGAACCAAGTTCACCATATAATCAGAAGGAACTTGCTCTCAACAAAGTGGGATATCAGAAGGCAGATTAGCTCATAAAGAACCAAACAACTGGAACAATGTGTTGATGTTTCCTAGAACCAGTCTGACAATGAGCAGAAGAGTTTTGGCTAGGCTGAAAATTTTTCCCATTACTTTCTTTGAAAAGGTAACTAGTAAAGCAATCTAAATAAATCCAAGTAAAAGGCAGAGCAAGTAACATTGACCCTTGCCAGGGTGAACTGGAAAAACAAATGTGGTCTCAGTTGCTGATAAATAATATAAACTGTTACGTGTGTGTGCAAACTGGCATTACATACTTCAAGCCTATACATGGACTCCCTACTTCTGAATCTCAGAGCTTTATAGCATTCTATTCAAATCCAAATACTGCACTTAGAAAAAAGTTGTCAACTGAGCAATTTAGAAGCCAAAATTCAGCAAGGGAAAAAACTGTCCTCCCTTTTTTTTATGATTTTTTTCTACCTATTGTGTTTCAGAGCTTCACCAAAATTTATGTGGAGTTTGGAGGAAACCCACTGGGCATTACATTATTACTGAAGGTTTTCTCTCACCTTCTTGGAAGCATCAGGTATTGATCCCACTTGACAAGAGGACATTAATCTAGACGGGCCACTGATCTGATCTAACATGGTCACTCCTGTGCTCCCACGTTCATTTTCTAATGCATTAAAACAGGCTTTTTGTGATGGCAGCTCTTCAGTTGGCAAAGTCTCTGAACAGTGAAAAATTGCATAATCCCTCCCTTGAACTCAGGAGCAGTGTTGTGGGGGTGGTGATGAGAAGCATCGGAAATGCCAGATGATTATTATACCATCAAAAAAAGAAAGAAAATCTGAGTGCGTGTCTTTAAATGGTAATAATCCTTTAAAAACCTGGCTGTTTGCTGCCCAGTTTGCTGAAGGGCACATCAGCATGTGTGTCAGCACCACCTGGTGGGAGGGTTTGCTGCCTGCCCAACTCCCTCCCAATAGCCTTGAACAGAGAGAAATCTTTCTCCCTTCCCCCAGGTCTGTGAACTTGCAAGGAAAATTGATGGCAGGGAAGAGAACACACCGACAAGAGTTTTCTTTCCACTGTCTTCTTTACTTGGTGAGAGAGAGAGAGAAAGAGAGAGAGAGGTTTTTAAGCAAGGAGCAGAATAAAACAAGCCAGAAGTCACGCTCCTTGCTGTCCTGGTTGTATTTGTGTGCTGTTGCTTGCCCCTGGCTGATCGGTTTTACTTTCAAAAGCCTGTTTTAAGGGTGGCCCAAGCAACCATCCCCTATGAAGGCAGCACTGCGTTCTCAGGTATTAGCCGCCCTGAGCCCCCACGCAGCTGGCAGCTCTAAGACAGAAAAACTTAAACCTGTGGTTGGAGTTTAGTAAAGATCTAGAAGAAAAATCAAATCTTTGTTATAATTTTTGGAAATAAAAGCTGCAAACACTTCCGCGAGCAGTTCAGTGATCAAATGAAGGGGGGGGAGTAGGAGGAGGAAAGAAAGGGGGGAAGAGGAGGTGGGTGTCTTGGGGCAGGCGCATCCAGACCTGAGGGGGGAAACCCAGGGTGAGGGAAACAAAGCCTCCTCCCTGCATCTCTCCATGACAAGCCAGGCGCTCGCACACCACTTCAGCGGCTGAGGGAAATGTCAAGGGTGGAGCGATAGAGGTTGCCATTTCTCTGCCTGCAGCTTTTCTTTATTTTAAAGTAGGCGACATAAAGGAGGGCTTTCCTGGCTCCTTTAAGACCTCTCGAGGTTGTTGGGTTATTTTTTGTCGTCCTCCCCCCACCCTCCTCCTCCAGGGCTTCAAGGCGAGCTCAGCCGCCGGCGACAAAGTTTCTTGCCTCGCCACCCCACGCCGGGCTGTGCCTGGAGCGGCGCCGCGTCCCGCCGCCCGTTGGGGAGCCGTTAGGGCCGTTAACGGCGCCGGGACCCCGCGCGGCCCCTGGGCGGGCTGCGGGCGACATCAACACATTGTCCCCCCGCACGTGGGGGGGCGCGCGGGGAAACTTTCCGGGGGCGCCCCCCGGCGCGGACAACTTCCGCGTGTGCGTGCGTGTGTGTGTGACTGAAAAGTTTTCCCCGCGCCACCCGCCCCCCCGCCGGGCGCCGCCACTCACCATGATGAGCGTGTGGTTCCTCTGCTCGGCCGCGGCGGGCTCCGCATCCTGCTGCTGCTGCTGCTTGCCGGCGGGCGGGTGTTGCTGCTGCTTGCCGCCGCCCGCCGCCTTCTTGGCCCGCTGCTCCAGCGTGCGCTGGTAGAGGCTCGCCGTGTCCCTGCGCTCCAGCTCCAACTGCTCGGCCTGGGCTTGCTGGTATCTGCTCTCGCAGCTGACGTGGTGCCGCCGGCAGCCCTCGATGCGCTGCCTCAGCCGCTCCACCACGGTGCTGTGCTTGGGGACGCCGCCGCCGCCGCCCGCGGC
>NW_017728913.1:3023769-3046266 GCF_001723895.1 Crocodylus porosus
CCGCAAATCCTCGGGCTCGGGGCGGGGGTAGAGGAAACACATGGGCGAGCTGCGGGGGGTTTGGGGGGGGACGACCCAAAAATTAACCGCGGGAGCGGAGGACTGGAGCGCTGGCGCGGCGCGGCGCGGGGCGTGCGGCTGCTCCTCCTGCCACCATCACAATGATCAAGTGCTCTCCTCCTCCACCTCCTCCTCCTCCATGCCAGCGGAGTGATATCAGGACAAGAGCGCTCAGTAAACACAGCAGCAGCAGCAGCAGCTCCTGGCTCCTCCAGGCCGGGAGGCAGACCCGGGGACAAGGTGCAAAACCCGGCACGGACGATCGCCCCGCAGGAGCGGACCCGGCAACCCCCCGCCCCCTTCCCCGCCTGACTACTTATTACCTCGGCCGAGCAGCCGGGGCTGCCAGGAACCGGGAGGAGGGAGGGAGGAGGGAGCGAGCTCCAGATTCAATCAACTTTTGACCTCTGTGCGAGTCTGCGTTTGTGCCTCGTTTCCTTATTGAGCGCCAGCTCCTGTAGCGAGTGGCTGGTACGGTACGCACGTCTGTGCGCATGTAGCACGCAACTTGGCCCAGCCGCGCCGGGCAGCCCCGTGAAAGGGCGACCCCGGGGCCGGCCGTGCTGGGACCCGAGCCACTGGGCGCTCCCCCGCCCCCGCCGCGGCAGTCGCCGGGAACTGCCCCTTCCCGGGACATGATCGATCCCTGCGCCCGGGAGAAGACGGGCTTTGAAAAAAGCCCCTTTCTGCCCCCGAGAGCCATCACAGTATGCATAACCTGCACCACCCGAGCATGTTATCAATGATCATCATAGCATAGTCCAGAAAAGGGTCTGGACACCAGCAGCAGTAGTGACCAAGGGTCCCGAGCAAGGCTGGGCTGGCCCTGGGGGACCCCCCACCCAGCCCAGCCCTCAGTCTGCCCCACAAAACCAACAGGCAAACTGTTGGGGATGTCTGCTTCTTTCCTGTGTCGGGCCATAATGAACTATTCAAAACAGCCAGTGCTCAGGCTCCAAGAAAGACATCTCGACCTTCTATTTTAAAACAAGAGAAGAAACATGACACCTTGGGCAGAAACATTTTTTCCAAAGGGACGGTGGGCGCCTCCATATAGAGCCAGGGTGATTAATGGATCAAAAATAACATCCTGGTTTTAAACCATTTCAGTGAGACCAATGGATTACATGCAATCTTTTAAGCAGGTGGGGGTTTTTTATATGTTAGCTGCACAAGTCAGGCTTTAAAGGAAGCCTAAACAATAGTGCTCTTCTGATTCCATATTTTCCCCAATAAACAATAAAGAATAAATGATATCTAGTAAAAAATTGAGAGAGAGGGAGACACCCCGATCTTTAAAATGTAGCTGCAAATAAAGAAAATTTGGAACTCATACATTAGTCATGAGCTCTGATTTAAATCATCTTCATTTCTGGCGTTGTATATTAGCACAGGATACTATTTGTAACCTCCTGCCAGCACTAGAGAGCTGACTTTCTTCATTAAGCACTTCTTCTATATAACATTTGCCTTTAAAATACTCATTGCTCCCCACTAGGGCATCACTGTGGACTGAGATGGTATTCAAGTGTTTTGTGGTGGACAAATAAAATACCAAATTACTTCAGTATTTAGTAGATTCTTGCAGAGTCCACAGGGGCATTGGGGGCAAATAAACATGGTATCTCTCTCCCCTTCCTCTCCCCCCCCCCAAAGAATATTGGGCCCTTACACATCAGCTCAAAAACTGAGACTAGTTGCTACTTTCCACGCTCAGGAGTTAGCCCTCCAACAGTACACAAATTCTGCGGCTGTACACAAACTATCAAGCATGATTATAATCTGTCTGCTCAAAAGTGACCCGGGTGTCAGAAGAGACACTGCAATCCTTCTGCACTTTCAAGCAGGAATTCTTCCACCAATTTGGAAATCTGCTATAGAAAGGAAACTCTACTAAAGAAGTATTTATTTATTAATATTCGTCTCCAGCTAAGGTCAGAGGAATGCAGTACTATTTCCAAGCATATATAACATCATCATTTGTACAATGCCACAGGCATGTGTTGCATTTTACAAGATAAAATGACTAAAAAAAAAAGGGAAGAAAACTACCTAAAAAGAAGTTTTGAAGAAGTTAAGTTTTGTAGTAAAACAACATTGTAGTATGCTAGAAAGGAAGGAGGTTGGGCTTAGTGCTTGAGTTCTTGCACTTCCCCTTAGTGCCCCCTATTGCTGGCCAGACTGGATACTCACAGTGCCATTATGGCTAAGGGGCCTGTTGTAAGGTTATTGATGTCAAGGAAAAGGTCCCTGTTGACTACAGTGGGCCTTTGATTCGGATGAAATCTTGTTCCCACACAGACTGAATAGGGCAAAGCATGGGCAATGGTACACCTGGGGAAGAGAAACATAACCAGAAGTTAGTCAAGAAGTATATACTTTCCATATTTTTTTTGCAATAAGCAATACTTATTTCCAAAGGGTAGCTACTCAGTCACACAAAAACTGAAGCGAAGAATCGAGATCATGGAGCTGGGTAGGGGATCGTCAATGTCTCAGAAGTTAAGATTAGAAAGGTGGGGGAAAGTATCATATATATTTATTACCTTGCATTTGATGAAGTAGAAATTCAAACCTACAGAAGCAAGCTTACCTTTGTTGACTTGAATGGAGACAATATGGATTCAGCCCGTTCTGTATCCTGTATAATAATGCTTCCTAAGTTTTCTGAATCTTTTATTTATACTTGATGATTATTGCTTTATTTAATTTCAGTGCTTAGGTTTCAGGATGATAGGTGCTATATACAACTGAAGATAGTTTTTCTTTTTAATTTATCTACTCTGAATTTCCTTAATAATTTAGACCCCAACCCTGGGGTAAATTACAAAGAAGATTCCTGCACACGTGCAAAATCCCAAGTGAATTCAGTTTTGATTACAGAAGTAGAGATCCAAGCAAGTTTTTCCTTACTGATAACTTAGTGCACTTTAAAGAAGTTTTCTGCTTTGCTTGTTTTATGAGACTAGTTTAAATAGTTGCTTTAAAACTACACAGAGATTAGTATGTTTCAACTCCTCATATATAGATTTGGTAGTGAATACATACTTTTCGATAATATCTATGTTGAACTGTTACAGAATTAAATTTTATCCTATTCGCTCCTAGTAAGTTTTATAATTTTTCAGCTACTGTATATCGGTGCTGAAGGCTGAAAAGTTGAGCAGCATCATTTGGGATCTAGTTTCTGCTAACTGAATTTGGTGTTAAAAGTTTTGCCAGCATATCAATCATCAGTGTAGTGCAAAACATCTGAATATAATCTAAAAATACCGAACGCTGCTCCAAAGAGATTTCAAGTTGGCAGAGGCTAAACTGAAGCTGAGTAAACATGTGTCTTCTCACTCATTTCAGAAGTAATAGTTACTACACTATATTTGTATTTTTTTTACAATATAGTATTATCAGATATAGCACTATCCCTATGTTTTACCATAGTCAATAAAATCAAAATTCCATTAGAAAATAATTGAATACTCTTAGTCGAATACTGTTCTTTCATTTTACAGTTTTAGTAAATTCAGCACGTTGGTTTAAATCAAGCCCTCTTATCATCAAGTGCATGGGGGGAGTTAGATTTCACCATTTATTTTTGTGTCATTTTTATTCAAATAATTTTTAGAAAGATGATTGCTAAGTTTTGTGAGCAGTCGGGGCCAATGCCTGAAGTGTTTAAATTTAGTTTTTACATAGAGCTAAACTCCTTTTAAGTCACTGCATATGAATGAATAAGAAGTGTAAAAGCACTTCAGTATTTGCCTGGACCAGATAAGAAACTGAGAGGTAGAGTGGTATTGTTGTACTGAGCTCTGTCATTAAAACATATGTTATCCATAGCCTTGACCAAACAACTCCATTTTCTAATCAAAAAGGAACAAACTAGCTTGGGAATTTATACAATACATATGTTAGAGTTAAGTCTGTGATTGCAGACTTATACACTGTCATCTTTTTATGTAGTGATTTGGCATGTGTGTGCACTTGTGTATTTAGATTTGCTTGATACACTTCCATCCAAGCATTATCTCTAGAAATTCTTTATAACTAAATATCTCAATGAAACATACATATCACAGTTATAAGTGATATATGATAAACTTGCTGATGTCAACAGCTGAACACTAATGCCTGCTGATATCAGCTGACAGGGCACTAATTACTAGTTATGGGAGATGATTGCCTAGTAAAGGATCTATTCAGTACTTTATGATTTTGAAAAATTATAAAGTACAGGCCTGATTTGTGAAAAAGATATGTGATATGAAAATACCACATAAGTTCTCAGGCTGATTACCATGACAGAGATCTGTCTAATTAGAAAGAATCTATTTTAATGCTGAAATATGAAAGAGCCCAGCTGGGAGAGGAATTTAGAGGAAGACACAGAAACATCACTGCTAGGCTGACAGCAAGTGCAGCCTAAGCATGTTCCAATGACAGTTTCTGAAAAATAACTCATCTCAGCATTTAATCAATAGTGGCTTTAGAACAATTACAGATAATCTATCTGGTCACATTATTGGGAGGAGTTTAATAAAGAATACAAAATATGTGTCTTTACAGACCAACACAATGAAACAACTTGTTTTGTCTGCTGAGCAAAGGCCTGCCACATAGTTGGACAACATTAAAAATATCATGTGGGTAGCACATGAATCTCATTGCACTCAAGAGACCACAGGTTAGTTCCTGTTGCTGCCAATCAGGTTAGGAACTGCAATTGTTATGGCAGTGAGTTTCAAACCAGATCAGGCAACAGATTAACCTTCAGAATGGTTGCTTGGATAGAAACCTTTCTGAAAGATTCTGCAATAATTAAATGGCTTGTGTCTAAATCGATGAATAACATAGCGAGGGCTCCTCTAGTGGAAGGCTAAAATGGCATCAACTCAGTGCAGTCACCAAATAGAACTCTGAAACCCTGTTAACGGAGACACGTGGGAAATGTGAGAAGAAGCTTTACTACACACTGAGAAATGTTCTCCAAAGGCTCCTCCATAAACATCACTAGGCTTCTGCTCTGTTTAACAGAATTGATTGAGTTCTCTCAGCTACTCCTGAAATATTATTCTGCTGTCTGTTCTTTAAATTCAGCTGTAATGAAGGGGAACAGTAATATCAACCAGACTGTGGGTAAAATAACACCATACTTCAGAAACATAGTTGTGAAATACAAGTATAGTTTGACAACACAGCTAACATTCACGACATTCAGGTTAAAAATGAGGTCTAACTTCTAGAACATTGAAAGCTGTGGGAATTCTGGAAGTAACGGACTAAGTCTGGGACAAACGAAATTGCACTAAACTAGTTCTGGGAAAAAGGATTCAAGCAATAGCTGAAAAGAAGGAAGAGGAGAAAAAAAACAGAAAAGGGAAAAACAGGCAACCAACAAGGTACTTAAATAATTCAAAGGTTCAAGGGGATCTAGCAAATGTTATCCACTTGATGAAAAAGATTTTAGGGGATTACATGCATGCCCCCTATCCATTTTAAGAGCTCTTAACCACAGCAGTCACACATAGGCCTGTGTGCATGCCTCTCTCCTCGGAAGTGGAGCCTAAGAGTTTACTGAATCTCTCCATTTGTCTAGTTCTAGGGCCAAATCCAGAGCCAGGTACAGCAGCCTGTTCACGTGGTTTCTTTTGGTTATGTGACACATGCACAGTGAGGTCTGAACTCACTGGCATGACAGTGTAGCTCCTGTTGAGACCTTTGCATGTGAGGTTAAGTCTATGAGCTCACTGCTGCTGTTCACTTTTCCCTCCCCCCGCCATCCCCAGCCCCTGCTGAGTTCAGCGGCAGGAGAAAGGAAAGGATGAGTAGTAGGCAGCAATACTCATCCCCCTGCTTTCGTACAGCACTGGAGCCCAGCAGCTGAGCACCACTGTGCATCCCCTCTGACCTAGCGAAGAGGAGGAGGAGGAAGGGGAGGCGGGCAGGGGTAAGAGTAGGGAGGGGAAGAGTACAAAGCAGCACCACTCACCTCCTGGGCTCTAGAGCTGTTTGCAGTGATCCTGGATCCACCCATGTCTGGTTCAACATTACTAAGACCTCAATTTAGCAAAGTATTGCAGTGAGGCTACTCACCTTCTCAAATATTTTGCTGAAATCAAGGTGTAGAAAAATAAGGTGATGGCATACAAAAAATTTATACATAGTAACAACTCCCTTTCTCTTTTTCATGTTCTCACTACAGTTAGAATGTAATAAGTCTAACTCAAAGCTTCACTGAAATAGGCCACAATTCTGAAGCTTCACATTCAAAGTACTGTGGGTTTTAAATTAAAACTCACAAGTTTAGCTTCTGGGAAAGATCCAAAGCTAATGGGAGCATATTATCTAGATATTATTAATATATTTCAAATATTCATAGATTTATAGATGTAGGGTCGAAAGGGGCCTAAGTAGATCATCAAGTCTAACCCCCTGCCCTGGGCAGGAGAGAATACTGGGCTCATATGACCCCAGCAAGGTAATCGTCAAGCCTCCTCTTAAAGACCCCCAAGGTAGGAACCAGTACACTTCCCTTGGAAGTTGGTTCCAGATCCTAGCTGCCCTGACTGTGAAGTAGTGCCTTCTAATGTCCAGCCTGAACCTACTCTCAGACAACTTATGGCCGTTATTCCTTGTTACTTCAGGAGGTGCACGGGTGAACAGGGTCTCTCCCATTCCCCACTGGTCCCCCCTGGTAAGTTTGTAGACAGCCGCCAGGTCCCCTCTCAGCCTTCTCCTGTGAAGGCTGAACAAGTTCAGGCCCCATAGCCTGTCCTTATAGGGTCTGCCTTGCTGTCTCCGGATCATGCGAGTGGCCCTCCTTTGGACCCTCTCGATGCTGGCCAGATCTCTCCTGAAGTGCAGCACCCAGAACTGGACACAGTACTCTAGCTGTGGCCTGTCCAGTGTTGCACAGAGGGGGAGGATCACCTCGTTGGCCCTGCTTGTGATGCATCTGTGGTTGCATGACAAGGTACTGTTCGCCTTACTGACCGTGTCCTCGCATTGTCGGCCCATGTTCATTTTGGAATCAGTAATGACTCCAAGATCTCTTTCTGCCACTGTGTTTCGAGAAGGAAGTTCCCCAGCCTATAGGTATGCTGCTGGTTCTTACTGCCCAAGTGCAGTACCCTGAACTTTTCAGTACTGAATCCCATCCCATTCTCATTCATCCACCTCTGTAACCTGTCCAGGTCCAGCTGTATCCTGTCTCTCCCTTCTAGTGTGCCCACCTCACCCCAGATCTTGATGTCATCAGCGAATTTGAACAGGGTGCTTTTCACCCCCTTATCCAAGTCGCTAATAAAGAGATTAAATGGTGTGGGCCCAAGGACCAAGCCTTGGGGGGACCCCACTGCCCACATCCCTCCAGGCTGAATATGACCCATCCACTACCACTCTTTCAGTGCGGCCCCTCAGCCAATTTACAACCCATCAATGCCACATTCGCCTAGTTTTTTAATGAGAATGGAGTGGGAGACAGTATCAAAGGCAATCAGGTTGGTCTGACAGGACTTGCCCCTAATGAACCCATGCTGGTTGCCCTGAGCATCGTCACCCCCCTGCTGGTCCTTCCAAGATGTGCTCCTGGATAATCTTCTCAAAGAACTTCCCCAGGATCGAAATAAGACTAATGGGCCTATAGTTGCCCAGGCCCTCCCTCCTCCCTTGTTTGAAAATGGGGACCACATTGGCCCCCTTCCAGTCATCTGGCACCTGGCCAGAGCATCATGAGTGCTCAGAAAGCTGTGCCAGGGGTCCCTTAGCACCCTGGGGTGGAGAGCATCTGCACCTCCTGATTTGAACATGTCCAGCCCCTCCAGAAGTTTCCTAACTTGGTCCTCCCTGACCCTAGACCTGTCAGAGTCTCTCCTGAGTCCATCCTGAATCTCAGTGGGGAGTCCTGGTCCCTGCACAAAAAAATGGAGGCAAAGAAATTGTTAAAAAAGTCTGCCTTTTCCTCTGGTTCAACCACCAGATTGCCTAGCATATCCCACAGGGGCTCCATGTTACCTGGTGCTTTCTTCATCCTCCCTATGTATTTAAAAAAAGGACTTTTTGTTGTCCTTGAGCCTTTATGCTAGCCCTAGTTCTGTATCTGCCTTAGCTTTCCTAACAGCCCCCCTACAAGCCCGAGTGATGGAGGTATACTCCTCTTTGGTGATAGCCCCTCCCTTCCACTGGGTGTATGCCTCTTTTTTGGCTTTCAGGTATTCCTGAATGCCTTTGGTGAGCTAGGGGGGCTTTTGAACATTCTTGCCCCCTTTGATTCTTATTGGGACTGTCACCCCTTGGACACGGAGGATCATCTCCTTAAGGGATGACCACTCATCTTGGACACCCAGTTCCCCTACTCTCCAGGACCCCAGTGCCTCTCCTATCAATCTCCTCAACTCATTGAAGTTGGCCCTCTTAAAGTCAAGGGCTACCGCCTTACTGCAGGCCCTTGACACCCTGCGTTGGATGGTGAATTCCAGTAGGCGATGATCACTGTCACCCAGGTGGTCAAGAACCTGGAGTCCCCTCACCAGGTCATCACCTGTGGTCAGAACCAGGTCCAGGAGGGCAGTCCCCCTGGTGGGACTGTGCACCTCCTGGGTTAAGTGGAGGTCCTGTATCTCAGCAAGGAACTTTCGTGAGTGGTCAGACCTGGCTGACTGCTCCTCCCAGCAGATATCCAGGTAATTTAGATCACCCATGACAACAACATCCCTTGCCTTAAGTGCCTTCTCAAGCTGGCCCAAGAATTCATGTTCCAGCTCTTCTCCTTGGTTGGGGGGAATATAACCAAAGCAACAGTTCCATGAGAACAACAGATTTTAAGTACTCACCTTTCAAGATGCTGGACATTGAGCAAGATCAGGTCTTCTCATAGGATTTCAGCATGTAGCTCTTCATGGCAGCATCCCTGCTTTCAGTTGTGTTTGCAAGGAAGCTAGGTCCAGAGAAGTGGCTTAATGCTAATATAACTATTACAGGTCTCCCTCGCTTTATGATGTACATGCATTCCTGGAAAATAGCGCATAACTTGAATTTACATAGAGGGAACCCACTTTACAATGTAACAAATAGGGATACATTCCAAGACCTCCACTACTGACCCCCAGATCCATTTCTACCACTTTTACAAGACAATTTTGGGACCCACCAACAGCAGACAGGACACACAAACACAGCATGGTGGTGAGTATTTAGCTGGTGTGAAGAGAGGGTGGTGATGGACCAGGGAGGGGAGTAGGAGATAAGCTAGTAGAAGCCATAATGGGGATGGCAACTATAGAAGCGTGTCGCAGACAACAAGCAAGGAGCACAGATCCAACACAGGAGACTATATTTTGGTGCATGTCGGTCCCACAATGCATCACACAAAGCAGCTGACTGCGGGCTTTGACCACACCAATCGCACAAGAGTGAATTTACTTTGTATATAATGAAGTTTTGGTATAAAAATAAGAGCGAATTTGCACATACAGAACCTACAGAAAGCGAGAGAAACCTGTGTAGAATTATAAATGCATACCTGAAATTTCTCCCCAGTAACCACACCCTACTGAAACTGGCACAGCTAAGATGGGCCAGCCACCTTTCAAGAATGTCCAGCACTCACCTACCGAAGAAAATCTTCTACAGCGAACTGTCAAATGGAGTACGCTTTTGTAGTACACCAATGAAGCAGTACAAGGAAACCCTAAAGATGTCCCTAAAGAGTTTTGGCATCGACTCAGAGTCATGGGAGTCAATCGCTCATCACCATCCATCCTGGAGGTCATCAGTCCAGAGCAGAGCACTGGCCTTCGAGCAGCAGTGCACAGCAGAGGAAGTGAGGAAGCGCATGGCTAGGAAAATGAGGACCTCGTGTCCAGTCCTCACTGCTTTCCTGCCCCTGCTGCAGCAGATTGTACAGGACAAAGATTGGGCTTATAAATCACCTGTGTACCCAAACAACCTAGTCTCCACACCGCTCCTCTCTCTTTTCTCTCACTTCTTTCTCCTTTTTCCTTTCTTTCTCCCTTTCTCTTTTCTCCCTCCCTCTTTCTTTCCCACTTCCTTTCTCTCTTCTCCCCACCCCCACTGGATACGGTCATTTTTGCTTGCAAAGGACAAATGAACAACATCTGAAATTTAGCAAAACTGTTTCAACTGTGATTTTTTTCCTTACATTTATTTGGTCTAGGAAGTTAAAAATCTGTACAAATTTATTAGTGTACTCAAGGCAAATGTCTATGAGAATAAATCAGGCTGGTAAGAAAAAGCCAAAATATAACAGGCCAATAACACTCACTTTGTTAAAAGAAACATCAAGGGACCTGAGACGACAGGGGAAAAACAATTATTTAAACATGATTGGCAGGAAGCTTTAGAAAAGATCATATTTTTCTTTTCGTCTCTTTTTGGGGACAAATTGTAGGAGCTGAAACCATGAGGTTTTTTCCTTTTTTTTTTTAAGAATCATTTAATGTAGTTTTCTCTTAAATTACTGTCTTCACTGCTAGTTTACCTGGGTTAAAAAAACCCCCAAAACTAACTGTTGCTATGATTCTTTACTTCATGCAGTACTAGTTAATGCTGGTTGTCAGGGCAGACTGTTTTTTTTAAGCCTGTATTTTACTGACACAGAAGTTGCAGCCACAAGAAACCATATTACATTTCAGATAGTGGTACATAGAACCATAAGATGGCTCTCACCAGCCAGAGAAAAACAAGCAAATTATTAGACTCATCTGGGAAAGATTTTTCCATGTGCTATATTGGAATTTCTGAACAGAACAGCTCACATTGTCAAGAATCAGTCCACAAGCTTCACCAATAGTAAACACCCCAGTCTCTGAAAAGTAAGCAACTAATCAAGTTTTCCTTTCTTATAAAACATCAGTGCAGGAACAGAGGGTTTCACATACAGCATCTTGGGAAAATGTGTCAATTTGCAATTTTTTGTTTACTCCCACAGCCCAAGTTCAAAAGCTAGCTCTAATACTAGGCCTAGTGTAACACTAACATAATGGTGCATATAAATGACATAAGCTGTAGGGCTGTGCCTGCCACAGTACTCAGACAAGTATGAGGCTGTTTCTCACAGCCCAGCAGCGTGCAGCCTGTTGCTTTTATCCATGCTTAATAGCAAAGTCAACAGGATGTAATCAAAGGCTAGGTACAAAACTTCAAAAAGCCTGAGGCAGAATTGATCTAAGTTATACAATTTTCTGTAAGTGGTGTAGTTTACATTGGTACCAAAAGGAACACACATTCGCCCTTTGGTAGGGTGGGGAGGGTCCTGCAAATCTTAGAACGGTTTCACCATTTTTAAACCAGTCTATGTGTGCTGAGCTTCTGTTCTGTTACAGGTATAGACTGGTTTTGTGTACCAAACTTCGGTTCTGTTGCAAGTATAGACCAGTTTCTGATCACTTATACTAGTAAAAGCATAGTGTCTGATCAAAATGTTGAGAAAGAAGACATCCCTGCTGCTTCTGTGGGCTGAGGATATAAAACTTCAGTGAATCAACTGCTTAGAGTCCATGAAAGCAAGCAGGTCCAGTGGATCATTTACCTAGAGCAGGGGAGCTAGATAAATGGGCATTACTGCCACATTACTCCATCAGACTTCCTATAACTTCATCTTCGCTTGTAATCCCCTTAAATTGAAGTTTACCATCAGTCTGGTAACTGATACCAATCCCAGTGTCATAGTCATGAAAGGAATCTATAAGCATGGCAGAAAACATCATAGTGAAAAGGGTTGGGTCAACACACATCCCTGCTTAACTCCACTGGTGACCAGGAATGGTTCAGATGACTCACTGTCATCCACAATGCAAGCAAGCATGCCATTATGAAATTGCCATACCATTGCAATGAATTTCTCTGGGCAACCAAATTTTGCCATGATCTGCCAAAGGCCCTCCTGACTGACTGTATCAAATGATTTTGTCAGGTCAATGAAAGTCATGCTGATGAAATCACAAATGAGATGGGCAGGCCGTGTAACCAGGATTTCAGCTGAGCAACTGCCAAAGAAGATCTTTTATGTTGAGCTAAAAGAGAGAAGGCGCTTTCCAGGAGGCCAGAAGAAATGCTTCAAGGACTCCCTCAAGTCATCCTTGAAGCATTTCAACACTGACCTGAAGTCTTCGGAAGAAGTTGCTCATGTTCATTTCACCTGGCGAAGCCTCATCCATACTGGAGCTACAGTCTATGAGTGGAAGAGAACTGCTGAGGCAGAGCAGAAACACAAACAGTGTACATCTCACAACAGCAGCACATCTGCTGTTGATCAAGCAACCCAAAGCAGCATCTCTTGTTCAATGTGCCATAGACAGGTCAAAGCATAAACTGGCTTGTTCAGCCTTTCATGTGTTCACAGAAACCAAACCAACCAGTGATGTCATGGTCATTTTCAAATTCAAAGGACAAACAAAAACAACAGCTCTGTCAGAGTTAATGATTAGGAAGCAACAGCTAAGGTACCTCTTCACTACATCTTCTGACCTGTTACTGAAATTCTGAGTCTGGGGCCACTAGCTAGAGACGTGCAGGATCAGGGCTACCATAGAGGCAGGAGAGAGAAGGAAAGCCCAGTGGATGGACCTAGGCCTCTGAGGATCTGTCAAAAATTCTTTCTGATTTCAGGGACCTTCTGGCTTGATGGGACTCAACACTGTACTTCAAAGCAACAATGCCAGGAAAAAAATCACCCTCAAGGAATACTGGTAGGGTTTCCAATCTTTCCAGAAATTCCCACATAAAAGCTGAATAAGCCCTAAATTCTCATAAACTCTCCCTGTGTTTTAGCTCATTGCTCCTCAGATGTGTCTAAAATCTAACCTATGTCTGCTTAGGTTCTCATTTTGCTTTACAGTCTGAATCTTCTTTAAACAAAAAGTCCCAGCTTGCATGGTGAATAAAACGTCATAGGGAAGATTAACTTTATTTCCCTTTGTGGCAATTGCTGCTAAATGTCAGCCATTTACAATGGTTTCAGAGAAAGAACATGACCATTTTGAAATTTCCAAGCCAGAAGAGTGACTGAATCTATTCAAAGCTACTTTACATCCTTCTTCATATGAAAGAGTGATGATTGTGCTGTGACTCTTGGCTTATCTAATCAAACATAATATCAAAACAGGAAATTTTATACGTTTTTAAATTACAGGGAAACAGAAATAAAGACCATTTTCCACAGTGGTAATTTTTTGGAAGATATATATGTCCATTCTTACAGGAAGATAAGTACTGTATTTCTCTTCTGCCAGTATACTAAGTGAGAACTTCACTGGTTTGTTAAAACTGCTATAGTTTAAAAATCAGTACATACACACACAGACACACACACAATCTACATTAAAGAAATGTTTTTGAGGTTGCCAAATCAGATGGGAAAAGTGTTGGGAAATGCCTGTAATAAAGATTGACAATAAAGTTTGACAATCTTAACTGGGCCCCTTTGTTAATGCATTATGATACAGTTTAAAATACATCACCACCTACTATTTTTCATACAGAACCCTGCTTCATTCTGTACATGGCCTTAATGGTGCTCAGTAAGTGAGCATCTAGTTAATAGTTTGTCCAATGCATGGCATCATTTCTTATTTACTATATACTATTTAGACCCTGCTCTGAAGACAGAATTCTTAATTTCCTTGTGAGCTTTTGTATGATGGTCATTACTCTAGTGTCCAGGTGCTTCACAGAAATTAATTAATTTATTTTCACAGTACCCTTGAGAGACGAGGAGATGGTGTTATCCCTGTCTAAATTTAGGGAACCCAAATGTACATAAATTAAGATAAGAAATTTCCACTAAATTTGGGTGCCTAATTTGACAAGTAGGCCCTGATTTTTCAAAGTACTTAACAATATATAGCACATTGTGTGTTCAAAAGCACAGCTTCCTCCCACTGACTTCAGCTGCAGCTGTGAGTGCTCAGCATTTCTGTAAATCAGACTCTGGGGTCTCTAGTCAGGCTCCCAGAAAATGAAGAACACACAATTAGTGACTGACTGTGAAAAGTTTGGTTTAATTGACCTGATTAGCATCACATAAGAACTCAGTGGCAGAGACAGGAATAGAATTCAATTCTCCAAGGCAGCATTCAACTGCATTAACCAGAAAACCATCCTTTCTCTTCAGGCAATCCCCTGTCCTGCCTTGTTCACTACACACCTTCCAGCTTCTGCCCCAGGAGAGGCAGAGTTTCTACAGACAACAGTCATTTTCCCTATACAATCCTGACTCATTCCCCCAGCAGGCTCACCCTATGCATTAAAGTCAATGGAGGTCCAGTATGTAATCATATAATTAAAGACTGTATCTAACTGCATATGCATGAGTGAATGAATGTCATACAGACAATCTTAATTCTAGCATACCTTAACTGTTGTCTCTGCAACCTTAATATTGGCATTTAAATAAGAGTTATGTGTAATTGCTTAAGTTTTCTTTTTAAAGAAATAGAGTGAATTAGACATTCCATCCCATCCAAATTTCTATCTCTTGAGCTAACTAACTAAATAATAGCAGCAGTAGGTGGTAATCAGCTGTGGGGTACAGCAGAAGAAAAGGAGGGTCACATGCTTTGCTAGTGGATTCCACAGATATTGGATGACGGCAGAGGAGTGCTAAGTCTCAGGAATCTTAGTTTCCATTCCAAGACATATTCTAGCACTCACGCAGCCTTCTGCCTATTTCTTCCAACCTTTAGGCCTTTTACCCAGCTCTCTCCAACCTGTCCCTATCCTATGTCTTTCCCACCTTTGGTTCCTCATCTCAGTTCTGATCTCTTCCCCCACTCAGTCCCACTCATTTCCCATAACAATCCTTGTTTCCTCCTCGACCAGCCACACCTGGATATGTCTTCTCTCAATCCTAGTCCAACTAGTCGCCCTGGCTCATGCTCAGCCATTCAAGGTTCCCTCGTCTTTTTGTTAAACTCTCTTCCCCCAACTTCTCCCAGTTCTCCTCTCTGCACTCTAACCTTCATCAACTCAGTTTCCCCTCCTATAAATGTTCTCCCTCTCATTATCCATAAAAAAAGTTGGTCATTTTCTCCACCTTGGTAAGCATACCTTTCAGATAACTTTTGCAGAGGTGGTCTCAAAGAGCTCCTTGATATGGAGAACACTATTTGGCAGAAAGAAATATTAAAACACTATTTGCACCTCCAGAAATGTCATGTATTTCATCCAATGCACCAAATGCCCTGATAGAAAATACGTAAGAGACCAAACAACAACTGTGCACCAGAATGAACACACACTGGAAATCCATCAAAAACAAAAATACCCAATTACCTGTGGGGGCACATTTCTCACAAGAAAACCACTCTCTCTCCGATCTCTCAGTTCTAATCCTCAAAGGAAACTTACAAAACACTTCCCAGAGATGAGCCTATGAACTTCACTTCATCAACGTCCTGCATACGAAAAATCACGGACTAAATATAGACATTGGATTTAGGACACATTATAACCTGACATCTGACTCCCCAGGTACCTCTCCACTATTCATCCCCCTTCTCTCCTACCCACCCAGCCTGTCTCTCACCCATTGACTCATCAATTTACATCTTCGCTGACTGCCTGTCTGCCATGCAGACCAGCCCAGCCTCTGGCTTCTTTACTATTCATTCCATCCAGGAAAAGCACACACCAACCGCTGAAACTTTCTCAGCCTGACAAAGGGTGTTTAAACCTGAAATCTTGCTTTTTATAAAATGTTTTTCCAACTATTTACGTTGGTCTAATAAAAGATATCAGATTCACCCAAAGAACCTTGTCTGTCTTTGGCAGAAAGAGTCACTGCTGAAAGAAAAATGGTGTAAGACCTCCCCTTCCCCTCTCTGCTTTACCTTTTGTCTTTCTAATTTCTGCGTATTTACATTCTCACTGACATCCTGCCACACTTTTAGCTTCTCTCATTTCTTTGAGTCTCAGAACAGCAGAGACTCTCTACGCCTGAAGAAAGGTGACTGTACTCAAAAGCTTGCTAAGAACTTTTCTCCAACTACTCAGTTTGTCTGAAAAAATATACCACATCTACTCAAAGAACCTTGCTGTATAAGACACAGGCACTGAAATAACATAGAAATTATTGAAAGGGCACAGCAATGATTACCTTCCCTGATGGGTCAGATTTTAACCATAATATGATAAAGCAGTAACCACTGGCCACGTTAAACCAGAGCCTGCTCTCAAATGACTTCCTGAGATGCTGAAAACACCACAAAACATTCACTAAGTACATGACTCCCACCCTCTTAACTCATTCTTGCAGAAACAAATATCTTAAATGAATAGCTGATTTTTACATGAAAAATCTAAACATATCTGCAATTTGTTGACAGTTGAAAACCACACATGGCTCCATTCTGATCTCGCTGATCCGCTTACTCCGGATTTAACACCTTTTACTTCAGATTTATGCAGATATATTATATAAGTGAGCTCAGAATCAGGTCCACAGTTTTTAGTAAGCTGTGGTTTTACAAATAATGATAGCTTTTAGCTCCGAACATGTGTAGATATCAAAACACCTTACAAAGGTAAACAAACATTGTCCCTTTTTGCAAAAGAAACTAAGTCATGAAGCAGCTATGTGACAGCTAACAGTGAAGGAGCCAATAACAGAATCCACAAGTCTGGACCCCAGTTTGGTGTTTACCCTAGCATCCACCCTCCTTTTTATTCACAAAGTACTTGTTAATTGTTCTGAGTGTTAGTTTTAGTCAAATCATTGTTATTTTCTACTATTTGATATCAAACTTGCCTGAGTAAAGTGTTTAGGCAGCTATTTTTCACCTATGTGTATAAGCAATATTTGTGCTGTCTCGTAGCAAAGTAATACAGCATTTTTTTTCATCTAGATATTTTAAGCTAATTTGTTTCAGTTCTTCAGCTTCGTTTTGCATTTCATAGCTCAGCAGGACGTCCTGATTGAAAAAGACGACATAAACACAAGGCCATATGTTCCCGTGGTTTGTGGGGCACATCTTCTGGAGAAATAAAGCAGTATAGTCCAAAAATACCAGCACCACTATCTTTGGACAACTGCCTGACCTTTAAATAATAAATAAATAATACCCCATAAAATGTGAAACAAACTATTTTCAAGTTATCTGTAGCATAATTGTGTGTGTGTGTGTGAAGTTCGTTCAGTTCCTTCTTTGTCATATTGGATTCTTTCCTACTTTATCTCTGCTTTCTGTCCTTCATTTCCAGTGACAAACTGTGTCACTACTGTCTTTAGTGAGAATCTGCCTTAGCAGGGCAAGGCTATTTAGCGTAACAGTTTTGTACAAAGATATGTAACAATCTTTTTTTCCACTGGCAATTTGTGTATTTATGTTTTGCATTATAACCTAGTGTCCTGAGCCTAGTGTAGGTTGTGGTGGAGTTATTTTCATGACCTGTCAAAAGATGAATTCTTACATTTCATAGATTTCATAGACTTTAGGGCTGGAAGGGACCTTGGAAGGTCATTGAGTCCAGCCCCCACCCAAAGGGCAGGAAATTAGCTGGGGTCACAGGATCTCAGCAAGATAAGTATCCAATTTGCTCTTGAAGGTGTTCAATGTGGGTGCTTGAACCACCTCCAAAGGCAGACTATTCCAGACCTTGGGGGCTCGGACAGTAAAGAAATTCTTCCTTATGTCCAGCCTGAAACGGTCTCACAGTAGTTTATGACCATTCGACCTCATCATCCCTTGGGACACTGTGGTGAACAAACGTTCCTGCAGATCCTGGTGGTCACGCCTGATAAACTTATAGGTGGCCATCAGATCACCCCTGAGCCTACACTTTTCCAGGCTAAAGAGCCCCATAGCTCTCAGCCTGTTGTCGTAAGGTCTGTTTTCCTATTGAGACATGAGAGTGATTGTGATGTAGGAGAGCACTGTGCTGCCATTTGGGTCTGGTTTTTGACCCAATAATGCTTAGTGGTACAGGGCATTTAGGCTGCTTTAGTATGGCAGCAACAAATTGATCATTCTTTTGTCTGAACTAACTGGAAGTGGGATGGTAGGATTACCAGAGTTTTGCCCTGTAGCTCCTGTGCACTTTGATTTTATTTGTAGAAGTGTAGTTAGAGATTTTTATTTATTAGGTTAATATGTCTCCTGGCATAATTGTGTGTTAAACTTCACTCCCATACAGAACAACAACTAAAATTGTACTACTGAATTCATGAACATTGTGTGCCTCCCAAGGCCAGGGAGGCACAGTGACTACCCACAGGTGGCGACAGTGGTGGCATGGTGGCGGTGAGTGGGAAGCTTCAGCAGGTGTCCACAGTGGGGGGGGGGGGGTTTGTGAGCGCCACCTGGCTATCGGCAACCACCCGCAGATACCATCGGCAATGGCCAGTGGCAAACAGTGACTGCCCACCATTGGTGGTGTCAGTGGTGGGGGGAGGGAGTGGTGAGTGGTGACCACCCACAGGTGCCACTAGCAGCATCGGCATCAGCACTGGCCAATCTCAGGGGGTGCATGTGCATCTGTATGCACCCCCTACACATTGCCAATGAGTAAATTAATTTAGCAGTAGTGCTTCCTGTATTGTATTTCTTCAGTTCTTTTAGCATTCTGGCATAATAGACAGACATATGTTTTCTAGTGCATCAGAAACCGTGATACACTTCTTCTGAAGCCTGGATATGTGCAGTTTAGGGTGTGTCACTGTGTGCTCATCTTGACTGTTTTGCCCCAAGTTATGTTTCTTCTTTAGCCATACACATTGCCAGTTACAACAAAAGATTTCACTGTGAATATGAGGGCATGCTATACTTTAACCCCTGCAACAAAGTACTTGTCACAACTTTCAGCTGATACTGGCACTTTCAGCTGATACTGGAACTCTACCATTTGTACAGAGGGTATCATATGATCCTTAAGAAAGTATTGGGTTTGTCATTGAATAGTAAAGATTTATGAATGCACCTAATGCTCTGCAGCATTCCTTTTCCTGGGTAGGAAAAGGACAGAGTATATCATTCCTGAATAACAGAAATATTAAACTAGCAGAGTTAATTATGTTTCTGGAATCTCTTCACAGTCCTGTTACTACATGAACAGACCATTATAATGTATATTAGAAATACAGATGTATTTACTTTCACAGTCTTTGCATATTACTACTTGTAACACTGGCACTGGGAGCCAAGATCTGGATGCAGAGATTGCGCAGTTTCTAGTTTTACAAGTTATAAAGACAACTGCCTTCTCTATTGCACTGCTTTTCTCTGTTACACTGCTTGGTACAGTTACATAATTAGAATTTCACCTCCAAGTACTTAGTAATGATAGAAGTTTGGTACTGTACCAATACTTAACATTCTCTTACAGTCATTGCTAATTTACTGATTCTTAGCTCTGCTGAATCAGCATCACTGAAAGCAATGTCTCATCTTAATCACTGACAGAAAGCACAGCCACCACAAGGGCAGATTCAACAAAGAACGGGATTAGGGTAGGCTGACAGCAGTTGTACTAGCTCATACACAATCATTTTTAAATGATCTGAAATCACTAACCTTTTGCTTCTGGAGCACAGGGTTCAAATCCAGTGCTAGGCCATGCATGAAAATGAGTTAAAGTGATCCTGTTTTAGTCTATACGGACTCATTTGTGTAATTTGGCATGATTGTCAGATTCTGCTTTGGAGGAAAAATGAATATAAATTACAGGAAAAAAGTGAGTTTTAATCAGGTAGAAAAATGAACATCAATAAACCTGAATGTCAGGATTCCAACTACAAACTCAGACTTGAATGTCAGGACCTTTGCATGTTCCTCATATAAAGAGATCAACAACTAGAATAGAAGGCAGGAGTCACTTTTGATACAGACTTAGTTGTTAAGTATCACACTAGCAAAACATCACTGAAATGGCACTGCAACTACCATGGTCATTTACTAATAGACTGGCTACACATGGGCGCATCCACACATCGCTGTATGGCAATGTTGCTACCGCATCATGCTTTAGTACTTCCATTTCAAGATACTAGAGCACGGCACAGTAACCGCCTGTACTTCACCGTGCATGCGGTGCATGGTTAGATTTTGCTGCTACATCACCATAGCAACACACTAAAATGGCGGAGTGCACTGCTACAGCAACGTAGCTGCTGATCATGTGTAGACCAATGTGATTGCTACGTCGCCGTAGTGCACCATACGGCAATGTAGTCCACCGCTACAACAGTGTAGGATGATGTGTAGATGTGCCCCATGAATCTTTTTATTGGTGCTGAAGAGTGTCTTCTTTGTCACAAAATGTGGCCTTATTGACTCAAGTGTAGCAGGAAACTTTTTGTTTCAAAAGACAGGGAAATTTTCAAAATTTTTCCTAGAATTTTCAGGGTAGAAATTTGTCCAATATCTCTCCCAATTATACAGTTGGTCCAACGAAAGGCATCACCAAAAAAATCCTTGCCTTTTGTATATTTCCTGCCTCATCATGCCTAACAATAACACTCCAGCCCTAGTGCCATAGACATTTCTTCGAAAGAAATGCTTTCCCTGCAATGAATTCTTTGAAGTGATGCAGGACCAAAGGTTATCTGTCCACTACCAAGCAGTAACAGAGATTCCATTTTGTATATGAAAGCTACAGGCAGTCCTGCCAGCAATGGACCTGGTTTGTACCTGCTTAAGTCCATCTTCATGAAAGTGAAAATCTAAAAATGGGGACTAGGGACAGAAGAAAAGTTAGAGGAAGAGAACAAGAAATGACAATGAGAAGGACAGTGAACAAAGGAAACTCCCTGTTTGTCATGCACCTCTTTTCATTTGCTTTTGCTGGCTACAGTTAGATCCTGCAAGCTTATGTGAGGTGCACTAGGCTACTTCTGTGATAACAGCAGTCCCATACTGCTGTGTGGACACATTTAATCATCTTTTGCAACTTTTTTTTGTTCTCTTTTTGTCAAATTCTAAATTTGGGAACAGGTTAGGAATTTGAGCCCCTTAATAACTGTAAAACAATGCATTGTCATTTTAAGAAGAGGGGGATTGAAAGATGACAGCACCTTCTGAGGGTGAAGGGCGCACACATGATAAAGATTAAGTTTCTTCTTAGAGCCTAAACACCTTAGAAGCCATGATTGCATATGTATCTGTATTGTACATGGTACAAAGAGGTCATGATCTTGACTGGCATCTGGGCATCAGTGTAATATAAATACTAAACCGTTTAATTAGAGTTGTCACCGCCAGTTCAGGCTAAAATCATTAGAACACAAAGAAAAGAATACAGACACACACACTCTATTAGGGAAAAAAAGATTCAAGGTGTAGGATTAATTGTTTTAACATAAATACTAACTGTAAACCTCAGTTGTAGAATAATTTTTCAGTTGTAAATGGTTCACTGTAATAAAAACGAGAACAATGCCTTTATAGAGGATGGACATCTAAATGAGGGCTACCTCTGCACTTCTTCTACACTGAGCATTCTGAACCTTGATTTGTATTAAATTATATGCATGTTTCAAGTACAGTTTTCCATTTTTTTCATTTTAAAGGTCTATCTCATTTTACATCCTACAATATGTGCTCAGCAGAGAGAAGTAACTGCTTCCAGTGCTACATGTCAAAAGGCACCATGGTAAGAGGAATAGCAGTGCAGGAAAAAAACTGAGCAGTGGTACAAGCACCATAATTCAGAAGTCCATTTCCAGAGTGGGAGCTGTATGGAAAGACCATTTAGCCAAAACATTCTGTACTATAGAACCACATTCTGAAGAGCTTGGGTTGTGGAAAGAAAGCAACCTGTCAGAAGATGAGTTAGCCACTTAGCAAAAGGGCAGGAGAAAGAGAGAGAGAAGTTGGGGAGAAGAAAAAACTATGAATAATGGGTTAAGTCCCATCAATGGGGAAGAGAAAAAATGAGGGGTTCTCTTACTTGATTTGTGAGTTAGAAAGACATGAAACTGCTGCCTAAGGAATTACTACAGCTAATATGCACAGGCTTGGACCTAGGCACATGAATTCACATTGCAGGTCCTCTTTTGGACCTCCGTCTTGGCTTGTTGGAGATTCAATTTCTTTTGCTTGGAGTTGGTGTTGTTCTGTCAAGCACAAAATGCCTTGTGCTTGTGGTTGATCAACTCTTGAATCTCTCAGTCGTTCTCATCAAATCAGTCTTGATGTTTCTTCACAGAACTCAGGGAAGACAAGGCACAAGAGATTCAATATCTCACTGACATCCATAATAGTCATGCTTTTTTCAATGCCACCAAAGCCATCTACAGTCTGAGCATTCAGGGACTAACCCCCTTGAGACCTAAGGATGGAGGAGACCTAATCAAGGAAAGGGGAGTCATCAATGCCTGGTGGAAGGAGCATTTTGAAGATCTGAATTGAGACTCTACTGTTGAAAAGAGTATTCGCAACCAGAGCTGTCCTCAGGGGTGTGCGAGGCCCGAGGCAAATCAGCCAGTGT
>NW_017728913.1:3046394-3052558 GCF_001723895.1 Crocodylus porosus
TGGCGGTAGCAGCAGAGCTAGTGGTACTTGGCAGCAGCAGGACCTGTGTGGCACTGTCAGCAGGACCCCCAAAATGTAGGGCCTGGGGTGGTTGCCCCAATTCGTCCCCCACAGGGATGGCTGTGTTCTCAACTCTATCCCACACCACCCAGTCAGAGATGATCTCAGAATCCCTCTGACCTTTGACAAGGTGAGGAAAGTCATCAAGCAGATGAAGAACAACAAGGCACCTGGAGCCGATGGAATCCCATGCCCTCATCTTAAGGATTTGGAATGATGAAAAAATCCCAGATGACTTCAGGGATACCATGCTTGTGACAATCTTCAAGAAAGGAGACAAATCCAACTGTGGAAATTACAGAGGGATCACCTTGCTCTCCACTGTTGCACGGCACTAAGATGTGCCTGATCCTTCAAGAGCAAAGGCAGCTTAGCTAAGGAGCCCTAAGAGTCTGGTGGACCAGGATGAGGCTAACTGGGGAGGAGGAGGCCTCACTAGGGCACACTACTGAGTAAAGCCCCAGCGCCAGAGGGCACCGCTACAGGGTGTAGAGAGACCCCAGTGCCAGAGGGCACTGCGACAGGGGGCGAAGAGACCCCAGCATCAGAGCACCAGTGAGGGCTCAGTGGATACAGGTGGGTGAAGGCACCCCAGCCCCAGAAAGCACCGCTGCAGGGGGTGAAGAGACCTCAGTGCCAGAGGGGGCAGCTACTGGGCCAAGGGTCCAGTGATGACAGGAGGCTGAGGCCTCATAAAAATAGGGACACAGTTTAAATACCACCTGTGAGGCATGGGGCATGGTAAAAGGGAGGTGTTGGAGCCACACATCTAGCCCATAAGGCTTGGGGGTACTGTAAGGCACCTCTTGAGTATGGGACACAGAAAGGGGTTCAACAACCCACACGGCTTAGAGGAGTCTGTCAGGACTGTGACTGAGCACCAGTTAGGGGGCAGCCTCCCGATTCATCATTTGTACCAGCAAGACATGGCAGGAAAGATTAGTAGGTACCCATAGGGTGGAACCAGCATGGTCACAGTGCCCTGGGGACATGATGGCATCCCTGCAGAGACCAGATTGTGACACCCACCACAGAAAAGATCATTGCAAGAACTCTCCTGAACCATCTCTTTCCACTTGCTGCATAGCTCCTCCCAGAACTTCAGTGTGGGTTTAGGGCATCAAAAGGCACAACTGACAATCTTCATAGCTCACCAGCTGCAGGAAAAATGCTGGGAACAACATAAACCTCTCTACGTGGCCTTGTTTGACCTCACAAAAACCTTCAATTCTGCCAACCAAGAAGCACTGTGGAGGTTCCTTCTGAAGTATAGATGCTCACTGATATTCATCACCATTCTTTGCCTGCTCCATGATGGTATGCAAGTGGTGGTTCTCAATAAACAGATCTATTACAGACCCTTTTGAGGTTAAGATGGGAGTTAAGAAAGGCTGCACCATCACTCCAACACTTCCCAATATTCCTTACCACAATGCTATATCCGAAAACCAACAAGCTCCCAGTTGGAGTGCAGCTAAACTATGGAATGGATGCTAAACTGTTTAATCTTGGCTAAATCCAAGTAAAAACCAAGACCACCTGACCTCAATCATCAAGCTTTGACACACTGATGAGGCTGTAGTATGTGCTCACTTGCAAACAGACCTTCAGGCAACCCCCAGCACTCTTTCCTACCATGGCAGATAAGAAAAGAGACTGAAGCTTAACATTCAGAAGGCGAAGGTCCTCCATCAACAAGCTCTTAATGAGCAGTCCCCAGCTCCACATACTTCAGATTCACAGTGAGGCTCTGGAGAATGCTATTTCTCATAGTTTGGAAGCTCTCTCTCACAAAAGGTCGACATAAATGAAGAAATCCAACATCACCTCAAATGTGCAAGAGCAGCCTTTGGATGCATGAGGAAATGGGTGTCTGAAGATTACGACATCAGATCCAAAACCAGCCTCATGGTTTATCAAGCAGCTGTGATCCCCACCTTACTGTATGAAGCTGAGACATTGACAACGTACAGGAGACACCTCAAGTCACTGAAGAAGTACCATCAATGCCAGGGCCGGACACAGACATGGACAAGCTGGTTGGCCATGCAGGGCCCAACAGAAAGGAGGCACCAAAATGGTAATTTTAAAATTATTATTATTTCTGGTGAAGGGGGGCCCGATACTAAAAGTTTGCTTGGGGCTGCCAGGAGTCTAGATATGGTGCTGATCAACACTGCCTATAGAAGATCCTTTGAATCAGTGGGAAGACAGATGCACTAACATTAGCATCCTCTTGAAAGTAAACACCATGAGCAACAAGGCAATGTTCTTCCAACATCAACCTAGCTGGGCTGGCCACATTGGCCAGATGTTCAACTCCACACTCCTAAAGCAAGTTTTATTCTCCCAGCTCAGTCAAACTACACTCAAGATGAGGGCAGAGAAAGCACTTCAAGGATGTCCTCAAAGCCGACTTCAAAAAATGCAACATTGACATCATCTCATGGGAGACCATCACCCAGGACCACCCCAAATGGAAAAAGACTCTGCTGCAACGATCTCAGTACTTCGAAATCTTATGACAACAGGAGCCAGAAAAGTGGGAGTGGCTGAAACAGCATGTCCCAGATTAAATCATGAATCCAGAGCCACCCTCCCCACAAGGAAAAACATGCCTGAGGTGCAACAAAGTCTGTTGGTCCTGGATCAGTTTCATCAGCCATATTCAGATCCACAGATAGGGCAGTCATGGAAGACAATCATCCCTTGACTGCAAGGGAAGGAGGTTTATTAACCAAGAACATTCCCATAAGGGGGCTGCCAGCTAACACGCCTCCTATTTCCACTACAATCTACTTCGGAAAAAAATGTCCAGGGTGCCTACTGATGGATTATCAATGAATATGGTTTTGCTTTTGAGGAAAGGCAAGTAATGCACTGTTAGTGGTGAATTTTACTTCGGCACTCTTGGTCAATAATCAAAAAGGACAACCTTTCAGGCATACATTTCAAATTTTTCTGTTCCACTTCTGGAACTTGGCTATCATTGTCAACAAAAGCAATAAACAAAGCAAAGGGTAGACAGCAAAGTCTAATTTTAGCCTCTTTTTGCCAATCTAATGGATGCATTAGAAGTCAATCTACTGTTGTTTACATAGTTTTAAGTTTGGGTATCTGAAAGATGCTCTACAATTTGTAAAGAGGAGCAGATTCTCTCAGGAGATAAATGGCGAATAATTTATTACTCAAGTTATCACTGTTCAATCAAAAAGTACATGAAGAAACTACATAACTCATTTAGACAGCAATCACCATGGAGTTATGCTGGCCTCTCATGTAGGTGATGAAACAGCCAAACTCCCTGACAGTAGTGAGTTATTCCTTTTATCACTGACAGTACTGCCAAAAGAATAATCAAGGCCACAGGCATGGAAAACATGAGGCCTCTCCAAATTCAAGTGATAAAAATACGGAGTGTTTTATTGCTTTACTTTAATCTTTGCAATTTAAGTTTTAAAATTAAATTACAAGATGTTAAACATAGCCAGGGAACAATGTGATTCATTCCAATTCAATACTGAATGTCTATAAATAGGTTTCTTTCCAGACCATGGCCTGTGGACTTCTGTCCCTCACCTACCTCTCGCTGTGCTGGTCTCTTTCAGAACTAAACTTGTCTTTCAGAGCTGACAAAGAATGTATAAAACAGGGTGATTTATTACAATTTATAACTGAATAATTTTGGAGGTGAATTCTCTCTAAGTTACAGTAATGAACTGACATAGAAAACTGGAGATATTTTTCAATGCAGCTGCAAGTTTTATTGCATACATGTATCATACAAACAGACTACAGGTTAGAAATATCTCTGCACAGGTTGAAGGACTTTAACAATCATAAATAATACAAATTATACTAATCCTCTTGTTTAATTAAAAACTTTTTATTATAATAATCCAGCATACAGAGGCTGAGTAAAGATTGTGGGCCTGATTTCAATTTGAGTAGAATTCCTGTTAATAATGCTATACGCATAAACCCTCTCTTAACAGTCCATAATGTTAAACTGAAGACAGGATTGCTAAAGAACTATTATTTTTTCTCCCTGTTAAGCTGGCATTACAGGTTTTCAACAGATGTCTCTAATAGACATTGTTATTAAAAATAATATTACATAAAATAAATTCAAACAATTTCTCTACCATTTACCTTTCCCAATATCAAGAGAAAAGGTTCTCTTGTGTTTCAAAATATTACATTTAATATTACACGAGAAAAAACAGTTCCATACACTATAAACTAACAGAAACATCTACACCATTGCTACTGTTAAAGCTTTATCAGTGCTTCCATAATATTACAAACTCCCTATTCCAGGGCTTTTAGAAGAAGGCCTTAAAAGTCTGTTCCAGTCAAGAGGTTTCAGCTCAGGATAAAATTTTTAAATAAAACCTGGAGCAAAAAAATCCAGCTTAAATTCTAAGAGTGCCAAAAATTAATAATAATAATAATAATAATAATAATAATAATAATAATATTTAAAAGCACAGTGGTTTCAGGCACTTTTCTGAGCTCTCATAACTCAAAAATACTTTATTATTTTAAGTAAAGTTGTGGAGGTTATTAGCCAAAAATACAGATTCATGCCTTTGGATTCTTTGGAAGAACACTAAAAAAAATAATAGTTATTTGGTTAAAAAAAGAAATCTATATGTACCTCTCCACCAAACTTTTCAAGAGAATACCAAAGTGAGACACCACTTACAAGTTATATTCTATAAATAAGTGCAATGACTTTCCAAAGTGCTTGAATACCCACTATTCTACCAACTTCACTGAAAGATATGCTTTTTTACTGTTGGAAATCAGGTCATGTATGCAGGCAAGAAAAATACAGATTTAAATGACAAAGGTGTTCACCAAGTTCTCATTCCCTTTACTTGCAGAAGCAGCTATTAGACTTTTAAGGCCCTATTCTGCTGTTGTGTTTGTATACCTTTGAAGTAATTCTACTTCAAGCAATTAAAGTATTCTAGATTTGTATAGGTGTAAGTGAAAGCAGAATTTGTTCTATCCATTTACCTGTATGCAGTTTTTATTTTTAAATGTTCTGAACAAGAAATAGAGGGGAAGAATGGTGCAGTGGTTTCATCACTCACCTAGCATTTGGGGCAGCTAGCTTCATTATCTGCTCCCCCAATGGGGATAGTGGTACTTTCTCACCTTTGAGGGTTGGGTGAGGATAAATCCAGAAGAGATTCCAAATTCCTTCCTCATTGTTGTCGGCAGCAGTGGCAATCCCTCGATTCAAAGATGATATCTTCCATGGCTCATCAGTGGGTCTTGAGATGACTTAAGGTCCAATACTTGAGCCATAGATCTGTCTGCAAATGTTGCAGGTCTTTCTACAGGGGAGATTAGGCTACACAGTGGGATTCCATTCTTTTTCCTTCCTCTTCTCTCTCTGCCTTGAGAGGAAGACGCCTTACCTTGAAATGGGCTGCCACTTAGTTTAGGTTGCAGCACCATTGGACTCAGTTGGCAGCCAGTTTCTCCCAACTTTTGATGTCAGCATCTGTTTTCTTCGGGTATGCTTCCAATATGTCCTAATAGGACTTCTTATGGCCACCATGGCCATGTCCACATCTTACACCACTGCTACTTGTCCCCAGGGAATGCCAGTGCTGTGGTGCATGACAAGTTAACCTGGAGGTGCTGGAGAGGCTGAGGCCAGCACTGGGCTGGCCACAGCAGCCTTACCTCATGTCCTGGAGGCCTCCTGGGGCTGCAGCCATGGCAATTCATGTGGAGTCTGACTGGAAGCCACAGTGCAGCTTCAGGAGGCCCAGGTCTTCTTTGGAAAACCGCCTGTGCATGTGCTGCTCTGCATTTTTTCCCCCCGTGGGTTTTTTTGATCTCTGGGTATCTAAGGGTCAAAAAAACCCTCTGTGCTGCTCCACTGCAGTGCAGAGAACAAGTGAAGATTAGTGGTGTGCAAAATGGGCTGTATTCGATTCGGATTCAGCCCAAATTGGGGACAGTGATTCAATTTGTTGATTCGGATCACTGTCCCGATTTGATTCAGCTGAATCCAAATCTGAAGACTGAATGCCGATTCATAGAATCATCAATTCAGCCACAGACAGCTTGAAATGCTTTTT
>NW_017728913.1:3052658-3061058 GCF_001723895.1 Crocodylus porosus
GGTGGTGAACCCAGAAGTGGACTGGAAGTACTTCTGGGTCTGCCGCTGAGCGTGCACACCCCCCACAACCCTGCACCCCCACGGCTTGGCAGTTGGCCGGGGGGGACCCCAGGTGCCCCCCGCAGACTGAGGAGACACCAGTTGCCAAGCTGGGGGGGTGTGGGGGACTCCCCCATGCGTTCCCTGGCAGACCTGCAAGTGGACTGGAAGTACTTCTGGTCCACTTCCAGGTCTGCTGCCAAGCACGCTGGGGAGCCCCCCCACCCCATCATTGTGGGACACCCCATCATGTGGGACACCCCATCCACCCCATCATTGCAGCATTGATGAGCTGCCTGGTACCTCGAGGTATGTAGAAAAAACATTTAAAGCTGTGTCTATGTCCGAACCATCAAATCTTTCTGAATCTCTCTGAATCGATTTGGAGGGTTCCACTTTGATTCAGAGAGATTAAAGGGTATCTTGATTCAACTGAGATTTGGATATTTAGCTACCAAATTGGGCCAAATCTCCGCTAAAGCAAATCAGAGACCGAAGCTTCGCACAGCCCTACTGAACATACCGCACGACCATACTCACCTGGATGTGAGCCATGAGATCTCAGGCCATTACTAAGCTAGAAGTAGAGTCCTTGTTTTGCGAGTTGAGAGTCAGGCATCTGCACACAATGTGTGTGTGGTCTAGCAAAGTTGGTGCTTGAGGATGAATCCTTTAGCTACTAAGGCAACTGAGGCTATCAGTACTGGAGGGAGAGAGATTTGTATATTGCCCTGGCAGTACTATAGGAAAAAAGGCCCCAAACATTTATTAGAGTTTGGTAGCTATTTTAATCTTTGCCTTAAAGATCTGAAGATGCTTCCAGTGGCTTCAAAGCATATCATGGCTTTACCACCTCAATCCAACTTCAAAGCATATCTGTGTGAATTGTTTGTGCAGTGTGAGAGCTCTCTGTTACTATCCATTTGTTGTGAAAATCTTTTCAGGGATATTCACAATACCTTTATCGACACAATGCTTACTCAAGCAGTGGGATGTTTAGAGAAACTGAAAAATATTGTGTTAAAGGGAGCTGTCAACAGGGGTGAATTTGTTTTTACAGATACATGTACTTGCAATCCTGCAGCGTTGTAGGTTTGTGAGTAGTGGATCACTTAGCAGAGTACCTGAAAAAGGACTAGTTAACACCTTCATAATTTACATCAGTTTTTTACACTGATAATTTACACTGGGATCTTGAGTGGACAGACAACCAGTTATCCCTTGGAAGCTGCCCCAGTTGGTTCTATAATAGTGCTTTGTCATTAGGTGGGGTGGAGTAGGTGCATGTAATAATCTGTTTGTATTGGATAAATGACTACTCTGGGGAAACTAACAATGGATGAATCTGTATAAGTGAAACTTACACTGCTGGAGTTTTACTGCTGCTTTTTCCTAGATAACTCTATACTGGATTCTAGCAAATTAAACCAGGGTAGAACTGCATCTCAAGTGTAAATATGTAAATGTGCCAAGGTACAGTGTCCAGGCCCTGCAGTAGCAACTTCTCTATAGTTACTGCTTTTAGAAAAGGTAATAGACTTTCATTCTTTTTTAAAGTGACTGCTAAGTAGATTAAAATGTTGATTCATTTTGAAAAATTAGCAAACTATGTTTTAAATTCTCACTGCCTACTTTCCTTTTCTGCCTAATACTGTTCTGTGGAAAACTTGCAATACGATGACTGGGGCATGTTCAATTGTTGCTCTCACATAACCTGAAACTCACTGACAAATATATTTGCTGCTATACCATGCCTACATCAATTTACTGATGAAGATATACATGAATATGCCAAGTTATTAACATTCCAGTAAATCTGAAGAGAAAACAAATTTGAGGTGGGGACAAAAGGGGCAAGGACAAGGTATTCCTCAGCTAAAACAGCTTCCACACAGATAGTGGGTGCATCTACACTAGACGATTACTGCGCAGTAGCCTAATAACACAGCGCAGTAGCATGCTGGTCAAAAACCATGCTAATAACCTACTGCACCAGTGTTATTTGGCTAACTGTGCAGTAAGTGTCACAAAAAACCCACGTGCCAGTGCTATTGCTCAGTAAATGTAGCTACTGAGTATTCAGTTAGTTCTTCATTAAGGAAGTACTAAACTAAATGCGCAGTAAGTATGACACATTAATGAACATGTAGGTGCGCCCACTGGGACTCATTCATATATCCCCATCCCATATCTACCTCATGAGACTATGGTTAAGCACAATGGTAAAGAACTATAAATAAAGGCATTTTTTATTTTCATAAATCACTAACACGTGCATTGTGCAGCATATTAACATGCACACCATGCTAATGTTATACAAGTTTCCTTTTATTTGCACTTATTTTAAATGTGGTCAGTTGACAGGAAAAGCAGTAATTGTGCCCAGAGTTAGAGCAGCCTTGTTGCCCTTCTAGCTGCTGCACTGGTTCACTTGAAACAGCTGGGAATCACCACAGTGCTTTGTATAGTTACCACTTTTTTTTGCTCCAGATTTTACTTTAAAATTTCACTCATCCTGCCTCCAGTATACTCTCAACACTGGGAGGAATGGAAATGAGTTATCTCTGTCAATTTATACTTGCTAGTACTCTTTGTGTTGCGGTTATCTTCTGTTGGATCTCTGCTTCCTTTGAAATACCTGAGCAACAAAAGAGAGCAAAGTGGAGCAGAGGTTCAGTTCTATCAGCTTACAAAATGACTGTTAATGGACACGCATACAAAATTTTGGCCAAAAATTGTGCTTCTAGATGATATTATTGACTCTGACTGCCATGCTTAAAACCCAGTCCTGCCTCATGATCCTCAGCCTGAGCTAACTACTTGGATGCCTTCTCCCAACCCAATGTATCCAGCTGGCAATATATAATTCAAGAACATAGGACAAAAAGACCATGTGTGGTACTCATGGGGCCAGATTAATGCATAGGCAAACTAGGCACATGCCTAGGGCCCTGAGCTACAGAGGGCCCCAGTCCTTCCCTCTGCAGTGGTGGCACAAATGGCCCAGTCCACTTCTCTTCCCTTTCCTTCCCCTCCCCTCTGTCAGCCTCCCTGCGGTAGCAGCTGCTTCCTAGCTGCGGCTCTGAGCCCTGCTCCCTGCAGGCAGCAGTGCCAGGGTGGGGAGGGAGGTCTCAACCAGCTGGGGGCCCAAGAGTTTGTTTGCCTAGGGCCCACTAAAGGGTTAATCCAGCCCTGGGTACTCAGAATGCAGGTCTGCTTTAAGGTGCATCTATAGTACAATCCAAAGATGGGCTTGTTGCATGTGTAGTTATATTCTGGTTATATTTAAACCAGTCTTGACCCTATCAGCAATTTACCTGCAGTAGCCAGGGCTGTAATCAGTACTCCAACTGGCCAAAATCATATCTCCAGATTGTAATGAAGATATACTGTAATTAGGCATAAAGGACAAATCCATCACAGAAATCAACTGGAAGAACTACTAATCTGGTAAAGCAGCCTGGATTAAACTAACTCTTCATGACCCCAGAGAATTCAGCTACATGGTTCTTTGAACTGTCCGCGTTTGAGGTAAAGTAATATTTTTTGGTCTGAGTCATAGGCTCTGATGTTCACTCAAACATAAGCCTGCACAGTAGTTGCATAGATCAGTCTTCTCTTGGCAATACTCACATCTCTTCTCTACCATGTACCCCCTGCTGCTTCAACTACTCAAGACATGCTGGTAAATCTAGGCTGCCTCACAGACCAAAATCCAGAAATGTACAGCCAGAGGCCAGGGAGTCAATGGCTTCCTCTAATATCTGGAATAGTTGTTGGTAAGCTGTTCATTCTTTATCAAGATCTGGATTGGGTTTTCCTGCCCCTGGGCATACACGTCATAGCAATCCTCTCTGTTGCTGCTTGTTCTCTATTTAGGATTAATTAGCTACTTCCATTACCAGGATTACCATTGCAAATGCTATTTTTCTGATCTTTTTCTTACCAAGTCCTAAAACAGACAAAATGTACCTCATTTTGGGTTTCTTTAGAAAAAAAATGCCTGATCAATTTCTTCAAAAGGACTGGGGGTATTATGGTAAACTGTATCCAATTACTAGGGGATCTCAGAGCAGATAAATAGGTTGGAGTGAAAAGTTTGCAAAACTGATTTTGGTTGAGTTTTGTTTTAGTTTTTGGGTCCCTCTGCATTCAAAACAAAATTGGTGATAGATGATAGTGGGGACAAGACCTCCGACCGCTTGAAACCCAAAGAAAAAGACTGTATGAACCCTGTGAGGATCAAAATAGCTGCATTTTGCAGAGCTCTATTTATAACTTGGTAAATTTAAATGGTAAGGCCAAGAATAGTCATTACAATATGTTAGCTTGATGCAATTTTTCTTTCCAAAAAGACTTCAGTAAGACTAGAACTTTTTTATACAGAGCAGTATAAATAAATAAATAAATAAATAAATAAATAAATAGCTCTTCAGGGGGATTCAGCTGTTGTTTAAGTTTCAGTCTTTTGTGGCAGGAGTTCTTGGCATCTGAATGTAGCCTTTTCCGCTTCGGAGTTCATTTTGGGTATACGTATGTTGAGGGACTTTCACAAACATGTAATGACTCAACAAGGGAGCCAGTTCAAGTGGGGGATGATTAGGCTTTCACCCTCCCCTTCATTTCTGTGCCACTGTTTTTCCTCTCTACATCTCCATTGTACCCTTAAGGACAGCGAATCTGAAGCCAAGCATTGCACACTCCCCACAGCCAGCAACTTCCTCTGAAGCTACAACGCATAATTACAACCAGCTGCTATGGGTTGCTTGAGAGTAGTACAAAAAGCATCCTCATGCCCAGAGAGTCAACCCCCCAGCCTGTGCTACAGTAGATAAACTGAAGGAAGCTCCCAGGCCTTGCACAAAAAGAGAGCAACAATCCCTTCCATTTCCTGTACCAACAGAGGTGTTAAGAGGACAAGGCATCTCTGACCCCTGGCCCCTCCTTTCCCCATTTGTTTAAATGAAAGAAAGCCTCTTTCCAGGGCCCCTGCTGTTAGTCTGGCTGACCCACTACTGTGCTGCTCTTGGTCTGCCCTAAACCACAGTGCTCCTTCTTCATGACTGACAGGAGGCGCTGCCTATGCTGGAGCACTCAGTTATGCAGCTGGGTAAGTGATAGTGACAGCAGCAGGAGATTAAGACTCTCCTTAAATCACGTTCAGTGCCTTCTGTGAGCATCCCCTTCAGTGCAAGATTTTAACTTTTAAAATGCAGGATTATTGTGGCCAGCCTTGAGAAGATTTGAGTTCTGGAGTAAATGCTAAAGTCACTGGGATCAAGCTCTTACGCACGTACAAAATTAAATGCATTTATTTATTTATTTATTTATTAATTCATGTCCTTGCTTACAACTCCTGGGTTGGTGTTTTTGAAAATGGAAACAAAAAAGGTTTATAGTTTTGAGAACCCGCTGCTGAACAAATCCTTAAAAATAATTTACCTTCAGATGCTGAGTTACCAGAATCTCTCTAACCATGTAAGAGAACCTGCAACTCTGGGGACCGCATTATGCAGACAGTCAGGGTCCTACTCAAGGGCAAGCTTTTCAGGAGTAGCTGGGAAGGGAGCTAGGATCCCTCTCCCAGTTACTTTCAGGTAAATTCAATCCTTAGTGCTGCTTGTACTCCATAACATTTTTCTATGATGTTTAATAACACTTTGCACTTCCATCCATCCAGATCATAAACAGCATTGAATTAAATCACCTAATATGAGCAAAAAGGTAAGAACCCTTGATTTGAGCTGAAGAAAGTGATTCCAGTTAACTTGTCACCCAAGATCACAGCGGGGAAAAAAACAGTGATAACCCTGGGAAAAATAATGTTTCATTTTCACCACAGTATTGCTGTTCACATGAGGTTGGGAGCAAGTACTGGCAGTCTATAGTTAGTAAAACTGTTCTATGAATGGAACGGTAGGATATTTCTTTAGGGAGATTTGTGGATATAATTTGTTTAAAGCAATGGTATACAAAATGAAATCCTATTTTATTTCTCTTTTACAAGACAACTCCCTAGTGATATCAGGCGTAGCAGCAGCGGAGGAGGGATCTGCCACATCATAATTCTTTACTTGAACTTTTGCTGATGGTCCAGAATTAGCTAAGCCTGTAGCAGAAATGCAATAGAAAGCATCATATTCACCTATAGCTAGTACTGACAACTGTGAGAGTGTTCTGTTATGCCTGTTGCATTTGTGAACAATTCTTAAAAATCCTGGGTATAATTTTCAAAAGTGCCTAAGTGACCCAGGCAGTTAGGAAAAAAAAGACTTAGGTACATTTTTGAAAAGTGAGAAATCCTTATCCCAAGGATCGGTTGATTACTTGCAAGACATTGAAAAAGGACCTTGCTTAATACTTTGTGTCTGATTCACCATTGTTTTGGCGGCAATTTACACAAGACCAAGGTGGGTATAAAATGCTATGATTCTGATGTGGTAGCATTTTATAGTCCAGTGATTCTCAACCAGGGTGCCTCTCTAGGAGTGAGAAGATAAAGGAGGTGTGAAGAGATAAGCAGATAAGCACAAGCTCAGTCTTGTCCCTGCCTGGAGGATCCCTTGCCTCCACTGTCTGGCTCTCTACAAGGGGGTAAGCACTATAATATATAAAAAGGTTTTGAAACTGGGTGCCACTCAATTCACAAAAGGCATGGAGGGGTGCCTTGAGTCAAAAGGCTGAGAACCACTGTTACACTCACTTTACATTAGTGTTAATAATGGCATGAGGTGGAGGTCAGCAGCCAGTCAAGCCTTACATGTCTAAGCAACATCACTAGCTTCAGAGTAACAATTTCCTTCCATTGTTTTTCAGTTTCTGATACACTCTGATATTTAGATCTTAACAGGGTTCTTCTGGTCAATGTTTCTGTGTGGTTTTAGCAGTTCAGTTGCTACTCCAATTTCCAGCCGTCTGCATTGCCTGCTCACTTGGGTATGTGATTGTCAGCAGACTTTTTAGGCTTTTACTGTAAACAAACTGAGCATGGAAACCTAAGTATTGTAGGCTCTTATACTATCCCATCTAACATCATAAAACACCAACAATGAATGTGATAGCTTGGAAGTGCTCATCACCTAAAAACCCCTTATGTGAACAGAAGATTGCTAGTCCTCTGCATTAAATATTCACAGAATTATACATATTTGGGGAAGGCACGGTGGAGGAAAATACAAAATATAAAAAATGTTTGGAAAAGAGTGTTATGATATACAGGCTTTCAGGCTAGAAAGGTAGCCCATTCATATTTTACTGTTCTGTGTAATTAAGTACATATTGATATTCATTGACTCTCAGGTTCCACTTTAAATCAAGATCCTGCTTATCTTTCGGGTTTGGGGATTTTTTTTTATACCATATATGCTTCTCTAGCTCACTGAAGTCCTGTTGATCATCTGGCGGAAGGTTAACAATTTTTCAGCTGCGCATACACAGATTAAGTGCTGTTTTATCATTTCTTTTGACATTTCTTCTCTCATTATTTTAGGCCCAATCTTGCTCCCATCAAAGTCAGAAGCTAAGGGTGTCTGTACACTCACAAGAGCTGCCCTAATGAAATAGCCTGCAGCATCTTGTGTATTCAGTGTCCCACGATTCAAAACAGTGGCAGGGGTGCTTGAACTAGAGCTCATTTGACAAACTTTAGTTAAAGCACCCCCATCGCCATTTTGAAGCATAGGGACAGAATAAATGAGATGCTGAAGCATGCTACTTAATCGAGTCTGCTCCGACACACTGTAATTACAGCACATCGGAGCAGGCATCCCACACATCTACAGGCATCCAAAGTTTCTACAGTTGGGCCCCACACAGCAAACAGATTCTCTTTGTCTTAGCCACTTGGTATATAAAAGCAAAATCTCTTAACTTCACCTTTAAAGAAAGCCTGACAAGGGTTTTGGGGGTTTCAGATATTAAGAAAAAAGGACAGTAAGAGTATAGGGTGGCCATCATAGAGGACAGTCCGGTTGTCCTCTATTCATACGAAACCGGACGCCTTTATGTCCTCTATTTTTATCTTAAAGAGAAAAATAGAGGACATAAAGGTGTCAGGTTTTGTATCAATGGACGACAGAGTAGCAGAAAACTGGAGTGTCCTCTATGATGGCCACCCTAAGTAAGATTTCATAGACATTAGGGCTGGAAGGGACCTTGGGAGATCATCGAGTCCAGCCCCCTGCCCAAAGGGCAGGAAGTCAGCTGGGCTCATAGGATCTGTCGTAAGATACATCTGTCAAAAATTGGTTTGGAGATCATTTTTTTCTAATCCTATCATTGGGTTGAATTCTTATTTTTCTTCAGTTTATTCTTACTATTCTTCAGTACTGCGTCCAGTTTTGGGCTCCACAATTCAAAAAG
>NW_017728913.1:3061283-3096289 GCF_001723895.1 Crocodylus porosus
ATAAGGAAGAATTTCTTTAGCGTCCGAGCCCCCAAGGTCTGGAACAGTCTGCCAGCGGAGGTGGTTCAAGCACCTACATTGAACACTTTCAAGAGTAATTGGATGCTTATCTTGCTGGGATCCTATGACCCCAGCTGACTTCCTGCCCTTCCGGCGGGGGGCTGGACTCCATCTTCCAAGGTCCCTTCCAGCCCTAATGTCTATGAAATCTGTTTACTTGAGAAAGTATCCTAAGAGTGAACAGGAGAGTGAAATTTCATATGAGAATGTGTCTATGTAAAATATTTTTTAAAAGTATCTTCCGACTCCATAAAACTGATGGATATGATGACTACAATAAGCTTTATCTATTTTTTGCTCTTGTAAATATGACAAAACACAAGAGAATGAGGTGAACTTTTTACTTATTTTGCATCTTGATTAGAATTCCTAGCTTAAGTTCTAATTCCAGAATAATTATTAGTAAGGTGCAAAAGCTGACTTTCTGGCTGATTTTTCCGGGCTGGCAGTTAGGAGAAACCCCTTTATTTTGACCTTTAAGTTATTGAGAGACAATAAATATTGTGCCTAATGAAGCCATTTAAAAATTTCTTTTTCAGAGCAGAACTTCTGTTTAATAGGGGTAGACTGTACAAAGCCATTTCTAAAAAGCTGTACACAAAATGGAAATGCAAAGACAGGCATTTGGTTAGGAAAAAAATGGTTAGGAACCTCAGGGGAATAACATTGTGAGCACAGATTAGAATACCTAAACTTGTACAGCTGTAACGACAAAGGAATATGGCATGCACAGAAAAACAGACCTACTTGGGGAGTGTCAACATCAGGGAGCAACTACAATAGTTGGAGGAAATAAATCTACATGAAATGGAATGCATGTAATAAAAAAGAAATTTAGATTAAACATCAGGAAAAGATTTTTAATGGTGAAATGTATTAGGTTATGGAATATTTGCCTAAAGGCAGAGAGAGAAGCCCCATCTCTGGGGATATTTAAAACTGCACTGGAAAAAAACACTAATGTACCTGATAGAAAATAATCCTGCACTAGCAAGGAGAAGGGCTAGGTAGTTTTACTGGCCTTTTCCACTTCTGCTTTCTGTGATTCAGAAATAATTCCACTGAACAATTCTGATGTCAAACTCAAAAATCCAGCATCAAGGGACAAGCTTTCTCTCTTGAATACAAATGTTTTGGAATAAGCCACTTCTGCAGTCTAATAACAAATGCAGACTCTCTTCAGGTACAGGTACTCAGGAATGAGTACAGATCCCTGGTTTTTAAAACGGCCTTTTTATTGGAATATATTAAAGGAGAAGAACAAATGCAAAAATATTTGAACACAACTGCCATTTGAGTACAGACTCTTATGCTCAGCATAGTAAGGGTGGTGGAACAAGACCCCACGAGCAGTCATGAGGTAGGCTAACAAACTACATTCCTACTTTTTGTTTCTCTTGAAGTTGCCTAAAGAGAAGAAATACAGGAAGAAAAAACAATGCTGGTAATGAATCCCAGAATAAATGCTGACATTTTCATCTGGGATAGACTGTGCCTAGGCTTGATCATTGGTTTAGAAAGAAAGTGGCTACCAGCTAACCGTCTCAGAAGTCCCCAGAGAGGCACGTGTCCCTTCAAGGGCCCCATTCTGCAATCCTTGATTGTACTGAACAGTATGTGATTGTACCAGCAGTCCCTCTAATTATATGGGAGGGATGACTTGTATAAGTGTTTCTCAGAGTGAAGAAGGGCTGTTGGATAAGTGCTCTTCTAGAAAAATGGAAGTAGTCCCACTAACAAGAGTTTCCCCATGAAATACTGGTGAGCTAACTACACAGGATGTTTGTTTGCCTGGGTATTCATGCAGCCCCCATATTTATGACAGAAATTCAGTGGAGTTTGATTTATTAAGGGCTTGCTCTTTTCCATCTTTTTTGAGTTCTGCACTTCTGTGCTCTCTTGCTACGTTTCTAAACCAGCAAGTATCAACTAAGTGTGACTGCAAGGAGTTCCAAATTGTAAATGCTTTTTTTTTTTTTTTTTTTTTTTTTTTTTTTTTTAAAGAGATCAGCATTTGAGTTAAACAGCATCACAGTCCTGTTGGATGGATTTACACCTAACATGTCACTGAGTCTGCCATGGGTATCCACTAGGCAATACAATCTTTCACCTTTGGATCCCCAACAGACGAGACTATCAAATACTATCAAGAAAGTACTCGCAAACATACATTTAAATACAACTGCAAGTTCCCAGCGATAGCACTGGCCCACTTTTAGTTCAATGAACTTCGTATTATTCAGTAAACATTGCAAATATACCAGTTTACCCATATTTGCATTAGAAGTGTTAACCTGACACTCTACACAGCTTTTTGTGGTTTGAGAGGCATCTAATCAGGGAACAGAAATCATACCATGTGACTTGCATAACCAATTACACCTCCAGAGGAGTAAATAGTCACAGCAAATACTTTGCAAGCAGCCCAGTGACTAAAATGCAGTTTGTTCATATAAACACTTCACTGAATATTTCTGATTAAACAGATCCATACATTCAGAAAAAAATGAGGCACCAGGCAGCACATATTTAGATAAAGTATTTAGTGCAACAGCCTAATTCCAGGGAAAGTGAGGGGGGAAAAATATTAGATGAACCTGGGTGTTAAAAGTCTTTGTCTTTTTCCTTCAAAAAGCCCTTAAGAAATACTTGTCATTTTCTTTAAAAAACAAACATTAGCATGTTACAGTCCCACTATGTATTAATTTGAATGTTAACTTCATCCTAACCTTTCTGTAGTGAGTGAAATGCCTCGCTGTAAAGTATTGGTGGCCTTGAGATGAAATTGTAATTTACACCTATCTGTAATTTACACAGATATAATACATTCAAATAGTTGTAAATCTAAAAATAAAAGCAGAAATAAAACTTAACCCTCCGCCCCCCAAATACTAAGAATCATATCGAAACTGAGAACTGGCTGTCAGAGGATCAGGATTCTCTACAGATGGCAGAGTTTTCCGTTTTCAGCACTGAGAACTCTGTCTAGACTAATCCCTCTATCACAGGCACGGAGATAAAGCTGTTTTATTATGTAATCTAACAATCAATGCCCCCACCATCCAGCTGGAGCGGGTCAGAAGAAATCTCTCTCTAGATGTGTGTCTGAATGTCACACCATTTTGAGAACTTAAGGCAGAAACTTAATGTTGAATAAATGAACTACGCTGCACTGGCTGTTCCCTTCTGCAACCAGTGGGTTAGGGCTGTCGTCTACCTGTTGTGCAACTCACTGGGAACTGGCTGCCAATACGCGGTGGCTGTATTAAAGGCACAATCCTCCAAACAGGAAGTAACACGTTTGTGACGCTAAGTAGTAACAATTCGTGTTGAAAGACTGACTTTCTGTGCGGCACAGCAGCATGTCTGGCACAAGTAGCACCCGCTGTTCACTGATTTCCTCCCCCAACCTCAGGGCTGGACAAAATATATAAAAAAGAACCATCCTGCTTCAGCTTGCAGCAGGATCACACCATCTGCATGGACCTGCAGCCAGACAGGAGCCCCCACTTGCACCCACGCAAGGGGAAAAACCTCTTTCCCCTACCCTCACTTCTGTCGCTACTGATAGCAGCCAGAGCCCACCCTAAGCTCTGGTCTGTGTGCTCCCCAGCCACCCTGCAGCAGCAGCTCTTCTGCCACAACCACAAAAGCTCTGTCTCTCAGATCTTCAGCAACAGCTCTGGCCTCAAATGCCAGATCTGCTGACCACAGCAGGGGCTGTATTCTGGCTCCAAGGTCTCTTGTCCCTCCAGCATCAAGGGTTCCTAGCCCCAAAATCCAATCCACAAGCAAGGACCGTATCAGTTTCTAATGAGAAGATTATATCCTCTCCAGCTTGCCAAAGCAAGCCTGGGTGTGGGGTGAGAGAAGCCACCCCCCACCCTAGAGAAACCACAAGAATTTGGGGCTCCTCTGCTGCTTCCTTCTCATCTGTTTGCCTTGCTGGTTGTAGCATCACATATGCTGTTTGAACGTTTTGAGTTGCGCTCAGTCGAAAGGATTTGGAACTGATTTGGCCAATTTGACCTGGAATACAAAACAATTTCCAAAACCCAATAAATCTGTTGCCTTTCCTCAATTCTTTCAGAGAGCAGGAGGTAGATGCAAACACCCCCCTCCCCCTGGGATTTCTTCCTCTTCTTGGATCTTTCATGTATTTACAAATGGGAAAAGGGGGCTCTACAAAATCCCAGCATCACTTAAAGTCCTTCCGTTTGTGCAGGCTGTGGGGAGAGGAAGCACAGGGAAACATGACCCCCTCTCTCCTTACTACTCCTTTTTCTTAGATGGCTCCCTGTCTCTGGCTAGAGCTGTCACCAGCAGGACACACACTGCGCTGGGAAAAGCCTCAGCCTGTCGCTGGGAGCTTTGTGTTGAAGTCTGGCTCAGCGCCATTCCTCCACTCCTCCCTCTCCACCTCCTCCTCCTTCCCATGCTGCTCTTTTCCCCCAGTCCCTGTCAGGCGTCCAGCTGCTGACAAGCAATGGGGGAGTCAGGGCAGCAGGGTGTCTCTGCTGTCTTCATCCTTTGGCAAAGACCTCAGAGACTTGCAGCTGCCTGCTGCAGGTGTGCCATCTATTGGCCACACACAACTACTGCAGGGCTACACCAACTACACAGACTAGTCCTCAGTGAATTTTAAGTGGGCCCGAAAGTTTTCCTAAACAATTTTAGGGTGGCAGCATCACTGACATGAAAACTGTTTTTAGCATTACATTAAAAAATAACAAGGAAATAAGTTGGGCCTCTGAGCAGTGAGGACAAACTTGGGATCAAAGAATTGGGGGATGTCCCAAAAACCAATTGTATACTTCACCTTAGTTTTCAGCAAGGACAGTGATGTTAAACGTAGGGGTAACGGGAGTGGAAAAGGAAATAGCCACAACCAAAGCTGAAGCAAAACTCAAAGAACTGAATGTAGTCCAGTGATTTTCAACCTGCTTAGATTTGAGGCACCCCTTGGGAAATAATAGCTCCTAGCTTTCACTTGTTTTGTAACAGCAGAAAAATAATATAGAACTTTTTTTGTTGCAAGGAACTCAGAGCACAGCTGGTCAGAATGTTTTAATACTATGGATACCTATTTGAAATCTCTGGGTTGATCTTGTGAATCATGTTTGCACACCGAAAAGTGCTAACCTTGGGGCACTCCTAAAAGGATCTCAAGGCATGATAAGGTGCTACAGCACCCTGGCTGGAATCAGTAATGCAATTAAACTCTGGGAACCACAGCCGCTCCATCCCAGAATGCTAAAAAACTGGCACATGACAGGTCCAGTAGGGAGCACCTGAATTAAATCTATCAGGTCAAGATGGTACTGTATGATTAGAAAAAAGCAAGCGTAGTACATACAATGAAGAGCAAAAGTGATCTGGGAAATTACAGGCCCATTCGTGTGAGTGGCCTCAATAAATGTGAGCAGCTTTAGAACAAATTCTGAAGGAAAGTAAAACTAAAAACACAAAGCTGAACAGAAAATGTAATAAAATGCAACATGGCTTTACCAAAGGCAAATTAGTCCAGACTAAGCTGGTAGCTTTCTTTCATAATACACCCTATTTTGTAGACAAAGGTGATGAAATAGGTCTCAACTACTTAATTTCAAGAAAGTATCTGACATGGTACCACATTAATATTAATGTACTATATTAATGAAGCTGGAGAAGATGGGGATTAGAAGAGGAATTCTAAGGCAGGTAAAGAACTGATTAAAAGGGAGATGAGAGTATGTAATGTATTGCTGGATCATAGGAAAGTAGGTCTGGAAGGGACCTTGCAGGCACCTGCTCCAGGCAGGATCCTTCCTAACTAAACCATCCCAGCCAAGTGTCTGTCCAAACTGCTCTTAAAAAACGTCCAATGATGATTTCACAACCTCTGTCCCAATGCTTGATCACCCTCATAATTAGAAAGTTTCTCTTCATTTCCATCCTTAATTCCCTCTGTTACAGCTTGAGTCCATTGTTTCTGATGCTTTCCCCTACAGCCATAGAAATAAGCTCATCTCTATACTGTCTATAATTGCCCTTCAAGTATTTTAAGACTTGAAGTTATTTCAGGTTATCAAATCCCACCTCAGTCTGCACTGCCCCAGACCAAATAATTCTAGTTCTTTCAGCCTTTCCTCATAAGACTTATTTCCCAGGCCCCTAATCATTTTAATTGCTCTCTGTTGCACTTTTTCCAGTCTGTCCACATCCTTCTTGAAGTTTGGGGGCCAAAACTGGGCACAGGATTCCAGGTGACATCTCACCAGTGCTGAATAGAGCAGAAGAATCACTTCTCTTGATTTGCAAGTGACACTGCTGTTAATACAAACTAGTATGCTGTCATCCTTTTTGCAACAAGAACAGGTTGTTTACTCATGTTCACCTTACAGTCTATTGTAACGTCCAGGTCCATCTCTCCACTACTGCAGCCCAGACAGTCAGTTCCCAGCCTGTATTTGTGCATGCAATTATTCTGCCCCATATTCAGGAGATTCCAGTTGTTCTTGCTGAATTTCACTTGGTTGATTTTTGAACCAGTTTTCCAGCCTATCCAGATCATTCATGGATGGACATTAGTGAAGTTTCACAAATTTCATAGACGTTAGGGCTGGAAGGGACCTCAAAGATCATTAAGTCCATCCCCCTACCCCAGGGGCAGGAAGTCAGCTAGGGTCAAAGGATCCCAGCAAGATAAGCATCCAAACGTTTATTGAATGAGTCCAGAGTAGGTGCCTGCACCATTTCTCGAGGGAGTTCTTTATGCATCAGTCTTGGGATAGATTTTGTTTCATATTTCCATTTCTGACAGTGTCATAAAAAGGAAGATTGTGTAGATGAAGTCTGCAGATTACAGAGTTGGGAGGCACTGTCTATCAGGGGATCAGGATATCACCCATCAAAAACTAGATGACTGTGAGGACTACAGTAATAGATTTACAATGAAATGTAATAGTATAAATTATAAGGCCAACACACTTAGGAATAACATGAATTTCTACTATAAAGCTGGAAGCTCATCAGTTGGAAACAGCAGAAAAGGAGAAAAACCTAGGTGTTTCAGTCAACCGGGGAAAGACAAAGAGAACCAGTGCAATGGAACCATGTGAAAAGGAAATGTAGTGGTACAATGCTTTAGGTGAGGCAATGATTCTCAGCCAGGGTACCAGGGCTCAGGCTCTGTCCCTGCCTGGCTGTTTCCCCACCCCCACTGCCCAGCATCTACAAGGAGGTAAACACCTCAATAAATAAATGAGCTTTTGAAGTGGGGCGCTGCTCAATTCACAGAAATTATGGAGGTGTGCCTTCAGTCTAATGAGAGACGGGTTGAGTCTAAAACGAGTTGAGAACCACTGAAGTAAGCTATCTCCACTGAGAGGGAAGTATAAATTCCATTGTAAAAGGCTCTGGTCAGGGGAGGATCCAGGGGGGTGCAGTGGTATGAATGCATCCCTCTTCCACTGCTGCCCACTGTTGTTCTGGGCTGACCGGGGTGCATAAGGAGACCCAGAACAGGCTCCTGCCTGCTCCAGCTTCAGGCTCCACCTAATGCTTCCCCTCTGTGATCGCACTGGCTGGGAACAGGTGCTGCATGCCTGATCCTGGCCAGCAGGGAACACCAGGGGGAGGGAGGGTGGCTGGGCAGAGAGCAAGAACCTGTGAGCCGCCTCCACTACCCCTGGCACCCTGCACAGCTGCTTTATGGAGGCTGCAACAGGTGTGGGGCAGAGGGGCTCTGTGGCTCCCCCATGTCTGGGTCAGTTGGAGACAGCAGTGGTGCTGGGTCTCCCCTTCAAGCACCTAATCACTGCCCAGCTCCTCAGTGTCCCCTGCCAGCTTGGGGGCTTCAGTAACCCCTCACCTCCATCCTCCAATGGTCTGAGGGGGTGCCATACTCCCAAATAGGAAATTATAGGTCTGCCCCTGGCTGTGGTAAACACCCTCTGTGATACCAAGCGCATTGAGTAAAAAATCATTTCACCTACACAACACAGACAAGAGGAGACAGGATTGCACAGGATACATATATAAGATCGCAAACATCAGGGTGAGAGAAGAACCACTTAGGTTTGTAGGCAATATTGGCACAAGAACAAATGGGTATAAACTGACCATAAGTAAATTTAGGCTGGAAATTAGAAGAAAGTTTTAACCTAGGTGAGGAGTGATGTTATAAAATAGTTTTCTGATAAGAGTAAGGAGGTATGTGTGAAAATATTACCTGGTTTTAAGACAGAGCTCGATGGATTTATAAAAGGAATTTCATAATGCTTTGCCTGTAACAGTAGGAGACCAGGCTAGAAGATTCAGGAAGTCCCCACCTGCCCTGTGTTCCTATTATTTTTGCATATTTCCCATAGAAAGCATGATATAGTCCAGAAAGAAAAGAACTATTGCTAGCTGGTAAGCAAGTGCACTGTAAGAGGGGGATGTCTGTGCAACCTCTGAACATAAAAAGGAGAACAGCCTTTTAGTTAAAGCCAGATTAAGAATAAGGAGAGCTTGACATTATTCCTAGGCCTGCTACTGACTTGCTGTGTGACTATGGAAAAAAAAAAAAAAAAAAAAAAAAAAAATCACAAATATTTCTGTGTCTCATTCTCCATCAGTAAAAGGGGAGTAGCAGCATCTATCTTACAAGGTTACAGAAAAGATTAATTTGAGGTGAATCCTTAGAGAGAAGATATTGTAGAACTGCAGAATTATTCTAACCCTCCTGATTTACTTTTCAGATTTCTGCTGATCTAAATATTTTTGGTTTGGTCTTTCTTCTCAGAGTGCTTTGCAGACGAGGTATGTTGGACTTCTTCACTCTTAAATGAAAGGATCTTTGTAGAGTAGGTACATTCATGTCCTTCTAACTGTCCTAACTCAAAGGCAGCTCCTGGTAAAGTGGAGTGTGACATCTGTTAGCAATGTAAAACTACACTAAGATTAAGAGAGAACAGCTTCTTAGAGCTAAAATTCTAATCTTCCATCCTCCATTCCACTGGACCTCATGTTTAGTTCATTTCTTAGAAAAGAGCTGTACTTTGGATCCTCCTGCCTCATGCATAATCTACCATCTACTGGAAAAACATACTACTGTATGTGCCACAAAAAAGTCTGCATTTAGAATAGTATTAATGGGAACTACACAGGTAAAACAGAGTTCAAACCCCTTATACTTAATTCCTCTTCCCAGAAAAGCACCAGATATGCTACTCTGTAGGTCTTATAAGTTCTGAAGCTTTACATTTTAAAAAGTAGTTAAATACAGAAAATCCAACAGCCTTACTTTTCCCTAGGTTCTAACTGCAGCTCTGATCCACCAAAATGCTAATTCCTTCAACAAAAATATAAGGATCTATTTTAATACTTCCTCCTAGACATTTCTTTCCTTCCTGCCAAGCTCATCAGTAATGACTGCAAGAAATTCTCTCTCTTTTCCAGCCCCAAAAGTGTCTTTGCTTTTCTTGCTGTCAAAGCAACCAAGTCCTGTCCTGCCATGCCATATCTGTCTAAATCAGAAACAGGCAGCCCTTTCCAGCTCTGGGCCGAATGACCCCAGGTCAGAGCAAGTAGGCACAATAACCCAGCTGCCACTGTCACTTGTCTCCATGGTGGCACAAGGAGACTGCCAAAGCTCCCTGCTGCCAAATCCCACCAAAGCTCCAGGTCCACGGGTCACATCTAAAATTCCATGAACTGGGTCTGACCCACGGGCTACATAGGTTGCCAACCCCTAGTCTAATCCTGCTTTTAAGCCATTTACTTATGGATAATCATTTTCTCCTCAAAATTTGGAGACAAAGTATTTTTCTTTTTCTATGAAGACTACCCTTATACAAATGCCTTAGATCTTTTAGCTGAAATAAAACCAATGGGGTTCAACAGAAATGTAACGGGCTACTGTATACATTACTATAAAACCCTATAGAAATCATAAAGAATAATGCACTTTCTAAGGTTTTGAACTAGTCAGTCAAAATCTATAAAGGTGTATAATTTTCTGTTCGACTTTACAGAACTTTTCCATAAGGATTGGTCTGGTCTTCTAACACCTGGCAGCTAGCCAGCAGCAGCTGAGAGATGCACCCCTCCTAAAGCTTTCTTGCTTAGTTCTCTGAGTAGAAGGCCCTTTAGATAGACCTGCAACCTAAGATCCACCCCTAATCCTCTGCTAGTAGAGCTAAAGGTTCTAACCTAAAGGCTCTAACTATAATAAACTCTTCTACAAAGTCAGATTTCTGACCTCAGTCCCAGAAGAAATTGGCTATGCATATGAAGAAATTGGTTATGCATATGAAGAAATACTTTCAATACTGTAAGTGTACGAACTTCTTTGACTGGTTCATGAAAGCCAGTTATGAAGAACTACATTCTACGTTGAAAAAAACTGGAAGTTTCAGTGAAGGAATTGAAGACAAACACATCTGAGCGCTGCTCAGGAAACTGTCCTGTGTTGCCAACCTGCTCAGCTATTGCCCTGCACTTGATTTTCCATCTTTGGCTGGAATTACGGGAAGGACTGTGGAGAGACAGCCCTCAGAATCGTTGGATCTTCTTTCTTGTTCGCCTGGGATATAGCACTGAGTGTGCTAGTTGTGTAGCTTCTCTTGAGAGTGGCTGAGATCATGTGTCTTTGGCATAACAATCAAATCTAATCAGAAGTTTTTCATTTCTGAGTATTGAAATGTCTGTTTCTACCTTCCCTCATAGTTTCATAGTTTCAAGGGTTGGAAGGGACCTGAGCAGATCGAGTCCAACCCCCTGCCACAGCAGGAAAGAGTACTGGGGTCAAACGACCCCAGCCCCACTTACCTGGCCCATGGGACCTGATGAGTTTGACTCCTCTGCCTTAAGGTGTTTCCTTTTGAATGGACACTAGTCATATTCATGATCTTCCACTGCCCTGATCTGGGAGATATAGGATACAGCCTAGAGAGTCCATGGCCAATTCCATATAAACTGAGGCACACGGTGACAACAATTTAGTAAAATAAACCAGAATTCATAAGTTGTACTTAGATTCCCTTGCTGAACCTAAGCAGCAGGGAAGAGGATGCTGAGGGGAGCCATCCCCAAGGTGGCAGGGAATGAACTTGGAAAGGACTGGGGAGAGTGGCAAAGGGAGAGGTAAGAGACAGAGAGTAGCCGCACAAGAAGGCCAGGAATAAGGAAAGGAGAAATAGGGAGACTGAGATCAGAGAAGCAGACAAAGCCAGGAAACAATGAACAGAGGGAAAGGAGATGAAGGAAAAGGAAGACAAACCCTATGAGCAACTTGAACATTAGGAAGAATTAAGACTGCCTGGGCAAAGACACAGGAACAAAGACTTTTGGAGCATTCAGGTTACACAAGAAGCCTGGGAAGTAGAAAATGGGACATGGGAGCCATTGGGATAGGAGAAGGGGACAGGAAGAGGGCTGGAAGCTAAGGGTTAGGAGAAGGACAGAGTAGATTAGGAGAGAAGGAAGTTTTCTGTAGGAGAGGAGACTCCATGATCTGAAGTCCCCCTACAAAAGTATTACAAGTAGTTTTGGATGCCCAGCTTCTACAAAGATCTTGAGGAGGACCCCACACCAGCATTGACTCTTGACCTCAGCAACTTCATAAAATCTCTTCTGTACCAGCTTCAGGAAAAAACTATTCTTACTAATCCTCCATCCTCCCACCCACCAGGAACATTTAACATACTCCTAAAGATATACAAACAAAGCAATCTTGGCAGACCCATCGTATCAAACTGTGAAGACCTATCAGGATTTATAAAAACTATTCTTAAACCAGTTGCCATTCAAAGAGTAAGTTTTCTACAAGACACAACAGACTCTCTCAACAAGATCCAGAACATCAACTACCTCCCAGAGAAAGCCATACTTGCAACAATAAAGGCAGAACCGCCTGCCCAAAAATACCTGCAAGAATATACCTGCAACACTCAGATTTACAACATATCACACAAATCATCCATTGTATCCTCAGCCACAATAACTTTACTTCCAACAATTTCCACTTCCTCCAAGCAAAAGGCACAGCTGTGGACACAAAGTTAGTTTTCTCTCTGCCCCACCATATGCTAACCTCTTCACGAGCCATCTTGAAGAGAATTTTTCAGAAAAGTGCAGTTTTAGAAAATGTGCATGGAACCTATATTATGTTTTCATCATCTGGACTAAACACCTGGACATACTGGATTTCTACCACAGCTTTAAAAATAACCACCCTATTATCTCTCTAAAATATTCCTACATTAACATTAACTTTCTAGATACCACTTGTTGTATCCCAGTGTCATTCTGGGAACCAAGAAAGGTTCAAAGAACCAGTCCTACCAAAATTAAATACAAACAAATGTAGGTACATTTTAATAGCAAATTTAATAATGAAATACAGATGAGATATAAGTAATCAAGCAATACAGGAAAAGCGTATCAAGCAAATTTATAGAATGTGCTTTCATCTAAAGAAATACCAGTCTTATTAACATTTCAAAGAATTTGTGATTTTAGGACTTAAAGAAATTAATTCTAAAAGCCTCCAAGAGGTGCCAGTCTATTAGGGGAAAAGGACCTCTCACTTATGTTTCAAATTAAGTTTTAAAAGAATGCATATCTTAGTTCATCTGTAGATGGCCCTATTCAGCAAAAACCATAGTTTGCATCTTAAGAGCAAAGACTGCAAGGTGAACCCAGATTTTTACATTCTATGCCTGGCTCATTATAAAAAAAAATCTTACTAAATAAAGGCACAGAATTTTAAAATGTTTTTCTAGTCTAATTAATATTCATATGCCCATTGTTATCTCCTTTTTAAGCTATAACTTGTCCCAAACCAGATCTAACTTGCACAAAGCCAGTAACTGTACTCTAAGCAATTGTTAGCCTACTTCTTTTTACTTGCCTGATTCGCACTTTCTAAAATGATTCTCACCTCTGACACTCTCATTTCCTTTTCCTCTTCTCTTTCTCAAACTTTGTTCAAGCAAATGCACGAAAATGTGATATTATATTCCCAATTAAGCAGCCCAAGGCCTACTATGGTCTGCATACAATCCACATCCAAACCACCATATGGAAAAACCCCAGACAACCACACTTAAGCCTAAAGAATGAGCAATCATCCTAAGCGTACCAAGAAAACTAACCTGTAACCACCCCCTCTGTTATCACTGCGATTTTTCTGAGGAGAACACCTGTGATACCCAACTCACCAATCTAAAAACCACCTTTACCCAACAAGGATGCTCCAGCAGAGAAACTGGCTGCGTCTTTAAGCCACTGAAATATGCTGCACTAACTTACAACAATACAAAAGGAAAACCTCCACTGACAGCACAGCCCTTGTCACATGCCACCTCATGCTGGAACCTACAAGCAGGATCATCAAACAATTACAGCTTTAACACAAAGAGGATCAGATCTCAAGAGAAATGTTCTCAACCCCTCCACTCCTGGCTTTAAAACACCCCGCAAGCCTTGCCTAATTCATGATCAGAAGCAAAGACCCCACTGATAAACAAACGCCAAGTGGTATGCAACCCTGTCCTAAAAATAAATGCAAACTCTACCAACACATCTGCCACGCTGGCACAACCTTTGCCACCACAATCAACAATCCCCACCATGTGACCATCAAAATCCATGGAACCTCCATGCATATCACAGAACGTGGTATACCTCGCCTAATACACTAAATCCTCTAGCAGAAACTACCATATTTACTCAAGTACAAGATGACCCCCCAATAATTAGATGCTATACCTGGAAAATATATAGTTTTGCTATAATTCTCCAGGTATAGAATCTAACCTTATTGGAAGTCTGCCTTAAATTTTTCCCCCTCCCACTGCTACAGCAAGGAAAATAAATCTGGGGGGTCTGGTAGCCCCTTTGCCCTCTGCCCCACCAGCTTCTTCCCCTTGTGGTCCCTTCCTCCTGCCCTTACTATTAAACCCTGCTCTCCCTCAGCGTATGGAAGTGAGGGACACATTTGAAAATACTAACTTTGACATAAACATGCAAATTATTAAGGGTACTGTGTAACAGGGAGCCAGGGGCTGTTACATTAAGGAATACTGCAGCAGGCTAAGCTGGCTGTGTTGGGGCCTGCAGCTAGGAAGCAAGATAACTGCTAGAGGGCTAGCTGCCAGAAAGCAGACCTCCAGGCAGCACAGAAAGAGCTACAAGCAGCTCAGCTAAGCCACCACAAAGAAGGGCAGGCTAGTTGTCAGGTCTAAATGGAAATCCCGTGGGTGGCCAGAGAGCCACCTAACAGAAAGTCCTGGGACGTTAGAAGCACATAAGGCTAGTGGCCTGAGAACAAACAATTAGCTTGGTCCTACAAGCAGCAGGGAGAGGAGCAGGATGGAGCAGCAGCAGGATGGCTGCAGAGAGGCACTAACCTGTACCCAGGCTGTCCCTAACAGATGCAAGTAAACAGCTAAGGCAGGGTTTGTAGCCTGCAGGAAAGTTCCTGCCCCAGAGGGAGGACTTCAGATTTAACCTGTAGGTTAAGGCTAAAAAGACCAAAGCCTGTACAAGGGAGTAGCTGGCAACACCTGTGAGGCATGGGTGTAGCTGTAGGGGGTGGAAGGAGGCCATGAATAGCCTTTAAGGTAACTGGTGCCCTGGGGCACAGATGGGGCCAGGAGGATCCCATTTAGTGCTTGAGGAGCAGGACTGGGATCAGCTGCATCCATGAGGGACCTGGAGGCCAAAAAAAAAATAGACAAGGACTTGCTCTGGGACAGCTTCCTTTTTTACAGTTAAATAATTCGATCAAGATATGGCAGGAGAGAAGAAAGGGAGGGTACACAGAGCTGGTGGGGCAGGAGCTGCGTGGCCACCAGGGGGCATCATGGCTTCCCCTGGGGTCCAGTTCTGTCACAGGTATCCATAGACTTAGTTCATCCAGAACTGATGCATTTTATCTTTTTGTTCTTCTTTTTTTAAACCCTCATCTTATAATCAAGTAAAGTTGGTATGTAGTCTCATAGAAACAGAAAAAGATAATTACCTGTGTTAGTCAGAAGTCAGGCAGAAGGCAGGACAGAGTAGCATCTTAGAGATTAACTGGTTCAGAACAGCATACTCTTTCATAGGCAATATGCTAAGCCTGCTTTATCAGATGCTAGCATCTGTTAGGACAGACACATTAAAACAGCTGTTGGAGAACACTTTTCACAGAGCAATCATTTCATTTCTGACCTTACAATCCTTACGCTGAAGGGAAATCTGTAAAACACCTTCCAAAGATGGGCCTAGGAACAAAAATTCATAACTTTACTGAACACCAAATGCCATGGACTAAATATAGACAATGGTTTTATGACTCATTATAATTTAACTGGTGTCTTTTCTATCCAGTCTGTAGAAGTCATAACAACACTTTTCCCTTCTGAATGGTCTTGTTTTTTTATATAATTAAGTTATCTATTCAACTGGCTTGTTGGACAACTGGCAGGCAACTGGAAGTCAGAGGACATGGCTAAAGGGAGTGGCCTGCAGCAGAATCTGGGGCCCTTGTGCCCCAGTGGACAAGACGATTAGCAGTAGGAGGGAAGATGAGGGCTGATACAGAGAGGGTTGCTCTCTGGCTGCTTTGTTTGTCACTGGCCCTACCTCTTTGGCTGCTGGCCATGCCATCACCCACCTCCTGAAGCCAGGACTGGATCCAAGGGGAGTGCAGTGATGTAGATGTGTCCTTACTCACTCTTTCATGCCTGCTTCCCCTGAAGTTTAAAACAAACTGCCTCGCAGTGGCAGCAGTATTTCTATTCACGCAGCAGCAAGGGAGTCAATTGATTTAATTTACTGGCTTATAATCTACCCGATTCCTTCTAAACTCTTCATTCTGCATGTGTTAAGGGCCCTCTCTTCTTTTTAATGGGCTTTAACAGTTCCACTAATCAAGCTAGATTTTCTTCTGTAATTCAGCTGTCTGTTAGCTGCTCCTGGTCATTTAGGGCCTACTGTACAGCCCTGTAGATGGTTTTTAACTCTAGCTAGAAACTTTAACTCTAGTGTGGAAATAACTTTCAGTGAAGCATTGGAAGCACTGTCAAGATGCTCAGAAGGTTAGATTTTTTTTTAATGAATCTGAAAGAGAGATGTCTGTTTAATTCTAATGACTGAAGAGTTTTTGAAAACAGCATCTTTTGATTTTTTTCCAAGTTTGTTCCATCTTTATACATAAAATATGATTTAGTTGCACATTCCAATAAAGTTTTTCTTTTTGTGTCTTTGAATAATATGGTCCCCCTAGCATATTAGTAATGCTTCTAGTTTATTTTTAACTACAGAAAAAACGTGTGCTGTGTCTATGTGATGATGCACCACACCATCTGCACCCACCTTTTTCAAATTCTAGATCCATCCACATGCCACTGATCCCAAGTCCACCCTGAAGCTACTGCCTTATATTGTGGTTGGTGCCGCTGCCACTATGTACACGTGCCATGGTAGCAGCTCCAGCTTCCACATGGGTTGCACAAAGGTGGCAGTTCCAGCTCTGCTACAGGACACACAGCAGGAGCCAGAGCTGCCACAGCTGCTACTTAATTCCTCTGGCTGAATCAAGCCCACAAGCAGTCTAAAGGTCCAAATCCAGCCTGGGGCATGAGACACCCCTGCCATAATTTATATTTGGCACAACCTTATTCTAAGGATCACTATTCATAACAGACTACTGCTTTTAACAATTCCGACAGCAGGAATCAATTTTTTCATTATGATATTATAGCCAATTGACTAACCCTATCATAGCAAACACATTCTTTTAATGAACTTTACTCCTGGTCCCATGGGGTACATTATAGTGAGATTGGATTGAAGCACTATCAGTGTACAGGTTGTGGTACTATTATATTAGGCTATGAACAGTTTAGTTTCAAACCTGGAAAGAAGTTGCCTAAGGAATTGCCTAGCCACTTCATGAAACATCAACCTTCTGTAACGGTTTCAGAGGTTTATACTAGGATAATGCAGAGCAAATGAGGCACAGACCTATGGCAATGTTCAGGATTCGTGATGTGGTTCTGGTAAGCTTTCAGAGTGGTACCAACTAAGCTTCTTAATTAACTGAATTGAGATTCCTTAGTAAAGAGCTGAAAAAAGCTGAAAGGATTGTTTAGAAAGGAACAGAGAATTCCCAGGTCTAAAACAAAATCTGAGCAATGACTCTAGAGCAAGAGTAGGCAATTATTTGGGATGGAGGGCCACTTGAGGAGTTTTGGGGAGTTGGTGAGAGCTGGCGGGGGGAAGGAGTGCTGACCTGGCCTTGGCCCCCCCCATCATGACTGTTTACACTGCCTATCCTATCTGGCCCTGGGTCCATCTGCCCTGCACCCACTGTTGGGGGTGCCAGATTAAGTGGGTGGTGTCTCCATAGAGACTGGCCCAAGACCCCTGCAGGCAAGGTGTGCTCAGCTGGATGAATGGGATGGGCCATGAGAAGGTGAGGAGTGGCATTCAGTAGGCCTATACGAAACGGCTAGTCTTTGGCCAATTCAGGGGAAAGGGATTTAATTTGGCAATTCAAATCACTGTGCCATATCAACTCGGCCAAATCTGATTCGGAGATTCGCTAAGTGTGAGGGTGTGGGGCCTAGGAGTGGCCGTGAACTCCCTAGCGCCCCCTACCATCACTCAAGGTGGACTCAGCACCCTTGGATTCTCGCCCGCCATGACTTTGATAACAATTAAGTTTATATGGGAGGCTGCCTTTATCCCCGAGTGAACGGTACATGTGTTCCTGCCCCTATTCCCTATGGGGTGCCTCTGCGCACCCCTGCCTTAAGGGCTATGTGTGCCTCCTACCTCCCCTTTAGCACGCCCCAAGCCTCGCAGCTGTTTCCTGGACATTGTTTGGTCCCCTGCCCTCTGGTGCTCTCTCTGACACCCCGGGCTTGTCACCCATCTGGCGCCCCCCGGCCTGGCACGCAGCCGCCGCCCCGTTACCGGCGCCCCCGGGCCTGGCACGCTCTTGGGCTATTACTCAGCCCACCGCCCCACTCTTGGGCCTATGATACGCTCTCCGCGGCCGTTGCCCCCTTCTGGGCATACGCCGTGCTCTTCACGTGCGCTTGCTGCCCCCTCTGGGGCCTTCTCCTCTCTGAGGCCTATGACGCGCTCTCCGCGGCCGTTGCCCCCTTCTGGGCCTACGCCGCACTCTTCATGCGTGCTCGCTGCCCCTTCTGGGGGCCTTGCCCTCTCTGGGGCCTATACCACACTCCTCGCGCTTGGGGCTCAGGTGGCCGCCGCCGTGCCTGGCCCCTTGACCCCTCTCTGGGTCCTTTGCCCCACTGGGCAAAATACTGCCCTTACGGGCTGGGGTGCGAAACCCCGCACACCGCGCCTCTCCGGTGCAAACAGTAGTGCCCCACTGGCACCGCTCTTGTGCCACTACTGGGCACCCGGGACCCCCAGGTTATTGGGGAGCTCCCGTGAGGCCTCCTCTCACCTGGTCCTCCAGTTAACTATAACTGAAACCCTAGCCAACTGGCTATAACACAAACACCACAGAGCCTCCCCGCTCATAATGCAAACTCCAAGCCCCCTCTAGGGCTCCCAACCCTACCTCTCTTCAGGGTGTTCTCGTTCCTAGCATCTTCACAGCTGGTCAGCAAGGTAAGGCTGCAACCACCAACTCAGGCCGCTCAGCTCAGCCACAGAGGTCTTGCTCCTGCGGCTGCCAGAAGAGAACTGCTGGTCAGGCTCCGGCCTGGGCTGTTTATAAAGGCCCGGCCCTGCCCCCTTCTGGCCACCTGACCCGCCTGGTCGCCCTGGCAACCGGCACCTGAGCTGCCCTGGTGATTGGCAGCTCTGTCAATCTCAATCCCAGTCACGGGGCACCTACGTGACCCCGTGACACTAAAACATCCAGAAATCATTCAGAAGGAAGATACAGCTCTGTGAAAAGGATTAGTTAGCTGTTGACCTGGATCAGGGAGCCCATGGATCTTGAGGAGCCCAAGGCCTGAATACCAGGTCCTTCCCGGTACCTCTTGGACAGTGCTGATCGGGGACACCTGATTCACTAAGCTTTGTGAAAAGAGAAACTTGTTGTACATCAGGTATCAGAGGGGAATGCTGATAAGTTGCCGATGTGAATTATTCTTGTCTGTCATTGTTTGTCTTGTTACTATGCATAGTTGTGTTTTTGTTAAGTCAATAAACCTTTCTTACCTTTCTACCCCTCGACCATACTCTCAATCCCGAACCCAGCAGGCAGCTGGGGCACTGACGGCCACTGTAGCAGCTTGTGTGGGGCTTTTTTAAGTGCTGGGATGCTGGGGCCAGGTGGCGCAGCCATTGACGGGGGTGGGAGAGTGGGTGGGGGTTGGGGGGCACCCAGCAGATCTGGGGGAGCAGGCAGTTGATGGGACATAGTGGGGGTCCCCCCCATGGTCCCCTCCCCTCTCCTCTAGCCCTCCCTGCCCCCTACTTACTGGCATGGAGTCTGGGTCCAGCTCCCTGCGGTAGTGAGCAGGGACTGCCCAAATCTCTGAATCTACAAATCTCCTTTAAATATTTTCTGAATTGATTTGAAGCCTCCACATTGTTTTGGACCTTTTTATTATTCTCCTGATTTGATTTGGAGATTCGATTCAGAGATTTGGCCGCTGAATCAGGCCAAATCTCCTCCAAATCAAATCAGCAACTGAAGCTTCAGACAGCCCTAGTGTACAAGACCAAGATGGGCAAGCAGGGAGTGGATCATGGTTCTGGTGTGGGGCCCCAGGCCTGCATTGTCACTGCCCTGCAGTTCTGGCCCTGGCTCCGTCTGTCCATTCCACTCCCAGACACCACTCCCTGCCTGTCCACGGCCATATCCCATCCACCCGGCCAAGCGAGCCCTGCCCACGGAGATCCCAGCCTGGTCTCCTTGGAGACCTCATCCACCAGCCCGCTTGCTCTGTCTGGTGCCCCCCAGTGGTGTGTGCATGGCAGACGGGCCAGGGTGCCCAGGGCCAGGCCTGGCAGTGGCAGCTGAAAGTATGAGGATAGAGTGAACTGTTGTTGCAGGGGCTGCTGGGAACCCAAGTCCAGCTGCTGCACTGCCAATTCCCACAGACTATGGTTCCCAGCTTGCCCAAGAGCTGCACGTGGGGATAGGGCAGACTACACTCCATGCCAAGTGGCACCTCAGTGGTTGAGGGCAATGAGACCAGCCGCATGTGCCATGGCCTGGGCTGCCCCCTGCACCTGGGCTGGGTGGGGCCAAGGGACCCACCACCAGCAGGGTACAATTCTCTCTACCACCCCACTCCCCGCTCTAGAATCAGAAGCAAGATTTTATTGAGCTTCTTTGAAGACACTTTAAGATAAATAAAAGTAAAGGAAGTATTGCATAGCCTCATGTGGATTTTTCAGCTATTGCATCAAATTAGTAAACTTCTAGTTTCTTCTAGTTCACTTACAGTATTCCAGGGATAGAGTAAAAAGGTCAGTAACCTAGGGACAGAATTAAAACAGGCTGAAAGAGAGAAGGATCATAACATCAGAGGAAGCTAAAAGTGCCCAATAGAAATACAAATGCTAAAGTTTGTCCGCAAGATAAAGTAACTAGTTACTGACAAGACACATGCCGTTAGTATTCTTGGTGTTATTAGAGAACAGCCAGAAGCAACTTTTCTTAATAGAAGTTAAGACAGTGGTGGGGCTGCAATGGAAAAGATTGTCCTTAATTAATGTAAGCAAGTAATGTAAGTACAATGTGTAATAAATTGTGAGGAGGAAATTATGAAGGAAAAGGGGAACAGACCATATGAAAAGAAAAAACAAGTAAGGAACAGTTTCTTGAATCACATCTTAAACTTACGTTGATAGCTGATGAAAGGAAATGCATTAAAAATAAGAATGATACATTTCTGACTATTTAAAAACAAACAAGAATTACATAACTTTAGAAAATGATCCCAGAGGAGAAATGAAGACAGAGACATACAGAGCAAACACAAGGAAATGAGAGAGAATCAGGGTGGAAGGTTTCTTCCTAAGATGCTAAGAGAATTAAATTCAAAGTAGTTGCATGCTTTGTGCATCAAGCTATATCCCCTCTGCTGTCTGACAATATGGAAGATGTGTTACAAAGTACCAGTTTTTCTGTGTATCATCTAAAAACCACACACCAAATGCTGCTCTATATTACACTGATGTAAATCCAAAAGTGTAATCCCTTGCTCTGGGTTTACAGTGAAGCAATTTATTTGGCAATGTGTCAGCTCACAATCGTTCATCTATGTGACATTTTCTCCAGACCTGTTAACACACGTAGTTCACTGCTCTCGCCTTCTGTTTGGAGCAGTTGATGATTTTCAATGTGGAAATATTGTTTTTTCTTAGCTATGAAAGAAACCGGAAGGAACCAGAGTCCAAGTTTCAATGACAGAGATTAATCCTAATTAGAAAGAGAGATTTGTATAGCACATATCATTTCTAACATGAACACAGTGGAAATTGGTTGACTGATGCTGAGTGCGAAGTGTCCCAAAGAATGAGAGCTTTTGAATCAGGAGACGCATGCTCATTTTATTACTTAATATGATGGACACTATCAGTATCCTTAGCTGTATAAAACAATGGCATACATTTAGAGCTGAGGATCCAAACTGCTTACATTAAAAATAAGAGAGGAAATCAGTTACATGATTTACATAATCAGGAATGCAAGAAGTTTGGAGAATGGACCATCTGGAGAAATTCAAGAGCTGCTTATAATGTATTCAGAACAGGAGCTGCTCTTAATTATGATGCTGACTCTTGACAGATATCTAAATTTACTCTGTTTACATGGCCAGAATGACTTCCTCTCCACAGAAAAAAAGTTGTGGCCGCAAGGCAAACTTTGTTTGAAAAGTAACAGGAAAGTGAATAGCAGTAGTGGAACCTTTAGAAACAGCTTGAATTATTTTTTGAGACAAAATTCTTGGTAAACAGCAATAAACTATAGGGCAAGCCAATGAAAAAAAGGAAAAGAAAGTGCTACTGTAGATGAAGCTCTACTGAAAGAATACATTTGTGAGCACACAATACTGCCATTCACTGTTGTAAGACATAAACTGAAGTTAGTTATCCAAACTGAGTTCTTGGGAAGGGTTAAATAAGGATGGACTAAGAGAAAAATATAACATGTAGAGTAGATTTGGAATAGCTGAACATTAGGTAAGAGCAGGTGACACAGCTAAGTTGGCTAAAAAATAAAAGAAGAGGATTTAGTATGAAACTCAGGAATAGGAAAACAATTAAATCTGTTTCAGCCAATCACAACTTTTTTCTTGATTTAAATGTGCTGAGTCTTGAAAGGAGTGTGAAAAGGCTTCGAACAACACAAAAGTGAAATTAAAAATCAATCATTAGAAAAACATCTCGAGACATCCAGACAGTAGTAGTTGGTGGGGCTGCTTGGCTAGCTGAAGAGTCCCCTGTGGTTCGGTAGTAGGCTCCTTGTCTACCACACAGGAGACCTGGGTTCCATTCCCATACAGTTACAGCCATGGAGGCACCAAACATCTGGACTCAGTCTGGTCTTTGGATTCTGTCTCAGTGGCCTAAAAGGAGACTTAAAGATCTGGACAGCCTCTACTTCTCCAAAAATTCCTGCCCAGCCGTATGGATCAGGGTCCCCCAGATTGTGATCTAGGATGGGGCAGGGAATTATTTTGGGCAGAGGGCCACTTACCCAGTTTTAGCAAGCTGGTGAGGGCCAAATGGGTAGCTCTACCCCTTGACAGGTGTCCTGGCCCCTGGTCACCATCTTGGGACCAATGTCCCAGGGCCACTGCTGGTGGGACCCAGAGCGGGGTGTAAGCTGTCAGGGGTCTGTGAAGCCAAGCTAAGCTGCACCAGCAGGGAGAGGGGGGAGCTGGCCCTGCTCCATAAACCTCCTGCCAGCCAGAACCCCTGTACTCCTGCCACCCTGCTCTGGGCCCTGCTGGCGCTGGCCCTGGGACACCAGTGAGGGCCCCATGCACCCACTCACTCCCAGTGCCCCTCAGCCCCATGGTACATGTGGAGGGCAGTGCGCAGCCACGACCCCACGCTCACTGGCAGGGAACAAGCTGGCGCGGAACGCGGGGTGCCGGCCATGGTGTGGGCGAGGGGCTGCTTTTCCCTGCACTCAGCACCAGCTTGTAACCTGCCCCCGCTGCCAGCCTGGGCCCCGTGCCAGCTCTGGGCTTGTCCATCAAGGCTGTGCCACAGTGGCAGCACCTGCAGCCTCCCCACTTGCTGTGCTGGGCAGTGTTTGCCACCGCCACCTCTGGGCTGCCCAGCACACAAGCTCCGGGCAGGCAGTGGCAGCAAACACTGCCTAGTGCAGCAAGCGGGGGGTGGAAGGCACAGCTGCTGCTGCTGCTGCCGCTGTGCAACCCTGATGGGCAAGCCTGGAGCTGGCATGGGGCCCAGGCTGGCTGCGGGGCTTGGTTACAAGCTGGTGCTGAGTGGGGGAAAAGCAGCCCCTTGCCCGCCCCACAGCTGGTGCCCCGCGCTGCAGCCACTTGCAGGCCGCTGGGGGCTGCTTGTGCCTACTCAGGACAGCCCCGCACAGGCTACAGCAGGGAGCTCTGGCCATGGGGTGGGCGAGGGGCTGCTTTTCCCCAGGCTCCTTCCCTGCCCGGGGTCCTCCCTTGCCCTCCCCCCACTTTTACCTGAGGTTCTGGTGCTGGGGCAGCCATGTGGTCCCAGGCCAGAAGCCCCTCCTGGGGCTTCCACCTGGGGAGATGTGGCCAGGCAGGCCCTGCTGTTGTTGCAGGAGCCCACGGGACTTCCACTGGGTCGTGTTGCCCCTGGTTCCTGTCATTTTTGACAGGAACCTAGGACAGATCAATATTAATTTTCTAAATTTTTTAGGGGCACCACGGGCCAGATAGAATGGCTTTGGGGGCTGCATCCAGCCCACGGGCCATATATTGCTCACCCCTGATCTAAGAGGATCAACAGTTGCCTCTCCTGTGGATTGTGGTATAAATGTTCTACAGATTGAGTTACTGCTAGAAATTCTTTTTGGTGGTGTAGTAGTTTGTCCCTGAGGAACTTAGACTTTTGTGGTAATGCGGCTGAGGGCCTTCTGCTGACTGGTATAATGTTTAAACTTCGCCTTCCAACCTCTGCAGTGGTTTTACTCTGTTGGAAAACCCAAAAACAGTAAGAGCAGAACCTTCAAAACGCTACACGCGTGTCCGGGGAGCTATCCTGTTCTGCCCAGCTTTCATTTTCTTTTTGTTAGCAGGCATTCCAGTCTCACTGACGGTGTGCCCTGTTCCTTGCACAGAGGTCTGGGCAATAATAGAGGGACTCTGCTTGGACTGTAGCAACTAGTTCTTTGTTAAGAGCACTGCTTGTGGCCATGCTATGCACTTGTGCTCAGAGCTCATGTTCTCTGTCCAAGCACATGGAGCTTCTTGGAAGCTTACTGGCACCACCCTGCAAATTGTCCCTCCTACAATTCTTATTCCAACATGCAGGTTGTTAAATGCCCGTGGTAGTTCTTCTCTTTTTGTAAGAGCTCTAATTTCTTTAGGGCTTATTTCAGTTTGGCAGACTTCAGCATATTACATATAATTTGTAAGTATGCTAGTTCCTGTTCAAAGGTTTCAGTACCCCCCATGATGTCTACTCAGTCTGTTTGTTACACATTATTATGCACTGCATTGTGATTGGTCTAGGGGTTAGTTATCCAAAGCATGGATATGGTTCAGTCTGGTTCCCCAAGGAGCTGAGAATCTGGAGGGGTCCAGTGTCAGAACTGGATTTGGAAGCCGTAGCTGAAGTCAAGACAAGCCAGAGTCAGCCGGAGACAAGGTAAAGTGAGGGTTAACCAGGATTAAAAGCCAAAAGCCAAAGCTGAAGGTCTAACTAGAATCATGAACAGAGAAACAGGATCAGGGATGCCAAGGATCTTAGTGGAGTTGGAAGCTGGAGTCAGAGCCAGGAGTCAAACCAGAAGATCAACAAGAAACTGGATGGACAGACATGAGCAAGAACTTTTGCCTTTGCCAGTACAAGGGTACTGCAGGCTGGGTCTGGCTTTTAAAGGCTGAAGTGGGCTGGGCATGCTGCCTGTGGCTTCAGAGGATTGGCTGCCCTGATTGCCTCATTCAGCCCAGTTGGGGCCAGGGTGCTGTTATGGGCATGCAGGTAGCACCTGTTCAGGGGATGACTTGCCCCGATCTCTTGATTGGGACTGACTGGGTTTATGGTTCTGACCTGGCCTCACTACAGACACAGCATGCTATACGCTCCTCACAAGTCTCTCAGACATGGTCAATGCATTGTAAAAGCCAAATACCATTAAACTGATACCGCTGTCTTGCAGCAAAAGCATCTACAATTTTGTCTTTTGAATTCACGTCTGGGCAATGAACATTCTTAAGAGCAGTTTGGACAACCAGATTGAATAGCTTCCACAGTAATGGCAAAGAATCCTTTTGAAAGTTGCTCTATTTTCTGTGATTGTCTCACAATCTTCTTCAAAATGATGGGTGAGGATCCAAGAGTGGTTGAAGGTTCACTTATACCTTTCTGATACAAAAGTTTCCACAAAAGTCTATAAAATGTGTCTTTTTTTCCAGTTGATAACCAGTGAGGTGGGTGTTTAATAGGACACTTTCCTTCAGTACCAATTTTATGCAATAGTGGTAGGGTGCAACCTGTATTTGTGTTAGACTGGGAGAACAACTCCCAACTTCCAAGAAAAAAAAGGCTAAAACCATTTTGTTGCTCATCTAAATTTCCACCATTTCACTAGAACAAGTCCAATAGAAATTATTCCAGTTCACCTTAAACCACTATTCCTTCTCAGTTGTTTTCTGTACCAGTATTTATTAGATCCATTGGGCTGCATTTTGTAACTGCAATCGCCTCGTGTCAGAAACATTCAGCAAATGAATTGATTTGCTGTTTTCCATTCCTGCTTCAGATCCACAAGAGCTTTAGCAGCTAGAATTTCCCCAAGAGATAGGGTTTCAAAGCAGGTCTCAGCCACTTCCCATCTTTCCCCTGCTGGCAAGCTACGATAGCATGTAGCTGCTATTAAGGTTTTTCCTACTAGGGATACATAAAATTGCTTACCAAAAGCTATTTGCTTACAAATCATTTGTTTAATCTGGGTCACATCTTAAAGGGAATTTCCATCATTTGAATTTATAAATTCCAGGAAAAGTATTACCATTTTTAGCTGTAATTAAATACAAGCCAGTTACTACCTTGTCCACTAGGGTTGTGCCAAATTTCAACAGGTGTTTTGTTTCAAAACTGTTTTGATGCGTTTTGAGCTTAAAACAGCAAAATCTAAACAAAACAAAAGGCTTTGAAACAGCTCCAAAACAAAACGAGGGCACTCAAAACATTTGGAAAGTTTTGAAATGTTTCAAGGTTCAAAGCTGGGCTTGCTTGCAGCTAAATAGAAAGTAAGGAGGTGGGGGGGAAAGGACTGCTCTGATATTGACATGTGTAGCTAGCCAGTGACTGTGATCCTTCCCCGAGGTCCCTTCCAATCCCAGTGCTCTGGGGGAAGGACAGAAAAGCAGCATAAAAAACATTGTTTGAACTGAGCTTTCTCTGTGCCTTCACACTTACAAGTAATACGAGTTTTGCTCTGAACAGTTTGCGGTGCAGTTTCCCAGAAACCCCTGCACCTATCTCCTTGAAACTTGACAAGCGTTGTGGCCTCAGCAGCGGCTACCATCTCTGCTGTTTTCATTCGAATCAGGAAAGAAATGACAGTTACAGGCATTTTCATGACTCCCCATTATAGCCTATGGGTGAAACATTGAAACATGTTGAAACAGTGAAACAGTTTCAATGAAACAAAACAAAACAGTGCTTTGAAACAGTGAAATAAAACACTGTCCCTTCAAAATGGTAAAATGGAAGTCGAAACAAAAGGATGCTGCTTAGCACAGCCCTATTGTCCACAACTTCAGTTATCCAGACTTCTTGTTGGAATTCCTGTCTTTAAACCCAATTTTCCCTATGTGTGTAATGGTTTATTTTCACCAATCACCGTCTCTATTGGAGAGCAATTCAGAAGTTTAGTTTTGAATTTTCTATTTCTTAGCAAGTCTGGTCTAATTACTGATGTAACATACACCATTCTGGATCAGCTCCTATTTATTACATGTCCAATAACCAAGCTAACTTTGCGGCTGCTTATCTACCCAGGTCTAAACAAAACTGCCTAGCTAATCTCTGTGCCTCCAAGATAGGTGTTCCCTCACCTCCCAACCTCAGTAAGGCATTCTCCCTATGTGTTCATGGCACATTTCTGGGCTTAACTTAAATTTATCACAATCCTTTCTGTGGCTGATTTTTTTTTCCAAAGTACCATTTTTTCCTGAACTGTTTCCCTTGATTTTTGCATTACAATTTGTTGCTTAAGAAACAAATTTAACATTTTTTCAACCATTCAAAAACATCAGGAACTAGTTAAAAATTCCTACACCCAGACTTACCTCTTTTCTGTGAGAAAGCTCTGTAGCACCTTCTGGCTGGTTGACTCTGGGTGGCTACTAGAAAGCCCTCTTTTATTCATCTCTGGCCTATGATGATCAACTGGGGCAAACAAACTGGAAAAATGGTTTTTCCCCTCAAAAATGGTGGGTTTTTGTATTGGAAAAATAAAACCTCTCTTCTCTAGGCTTCTGTAGGCTACAAAAGGGGTAGAAAACTACTGCAAGTGTCCTATCTTCCTAGGGTGACCATAATAATTTTAGGGAGATCCAGGACAGGTTAAGGAAGTCGGGAGGGGGCAGGGGGAAGCATGCACCCACATACACCCAACCCATGCCTCTGCACCATCCTTCTTATGCAGATACACAGACATGCACACAACCAGCCCCAGCCCTGCACCTCCCAGAACCCCTGATGGCAGAGTGGGGCAGGGCAGGATGGTGTGGAAGCTCATAACAGGGCTTCAATTCCAAACGTACAGAAGCTGGACCCAGCTGGGAGCAGTGCCCCCAGGCTCTGCCAGCCTATGCTGTGCAGCGATATGGCACCTCCCTTCACCACCAGCAGGTGCCCAGGGCTGCCATGCACAGCCTGGGCATCAGCAGTGGCCACAGTGGCAGGACACAGTGCTGCTGGGTGTTGGAGGAGGCACCATGTGGCCACACTGTGCAGGCTGGCAGAACCCGGGGGTGCCACACAGGAGCCACTCCCAGCTGGGTCCAGCCACTGTGTGGAGGATGGAGCCAAGCTGTGGTCCTCCATGCTCTCCTGCCTTATCCTGTTCTGCCATCCCAGAATTCCCTGCACAGGTGCCTGAGCCCCCTCCCCTGGCCTGGCCTGACCCATTACAGCCTGCCCCACCCCATGCCAGCAGAGGCATGGTGCTCAGCCCAGCCCACACTCCACTTCCAGCCTGCTCAGGAGAAGCCAGGCTGTGCATGTGCAGGTGGGGTGGCCCCAATCTGGGACTTTTACTTCAATTCTCACCAACCAGATGGGATGGCCTACAAAATCTGGGACTGCCTCAGCCAAACCAGCACTATGGTCACCTGCTAGGGGGCTCCAATCCACTCACCCCATCCTCCAGCACAAGTGAGGCAAGCCCCAAATGGAACTCCCAGGGCCAGTCCACAATTTTTGGGGCCCCCTGTAAGGCATAGCTTTGGGACCCTCTGATGCAAAGAAGGCATCGGCAGTGGGGAGGTGGAGAGCACAGAGGCGGATTAAGGTGTACTGGGGCCCTGGGCAAGCACAAAATTGGAGGTCCCCTCTCCCCACGGGAGCTGGGATTTTTTTTGGAGAGGGAGGGCTTCTCCTCCTAGTGCTGGGTGGACCCTGCTGGGCTGGGGGGCACATGCCCGCCTCTTCTCCCTGCTCCCTGCTATGGCCAAATGTACGCACACACACATATAACAGACAAGGTTCTTTGGGTAAATCTGATATCTTTCCAACTAAATAGTTGGAAGCATTTTTTCTAGCAAGCTTTCAGGTTTAAAAACCCTTGGTCAGGCTGAGGAAGCATCTGCAGTTGCTGTGTGCTCTTCCTGGATGGAATGAATAGTAAAGAAGCCAGAGGGTGGGCTGTATGCAAGCCAGTGAACATGTAAATTGAGGAGTCAGTGGGTGAGAGTCAGGGGGTTTTGTGGACTCAATCCTTAAACCACTTGTTACCCAAAGAGTGAGTTTTGTCCAAGACACTACAGACTTGCTACAAAAACTTAAAAACATACACCACCTTCCCAGCAACACACTTCTAGCCACCGTGGATGCGACTAGCTTATATACCAACATCCCACACAAGGACAGCATCTAAGCCCACCTTAGATACCTACACCATCATTTGGACTGAAAACCTGCAATCTCTGATTCAGTTCCATCAGAAATTCAGCAATCATCACCCCTCCATCTGACTATCTCTTGAGTACTCCAGCATCAACATCTCCTTTTTAGACATGATGATCAGCTTCCAGAATGGTAAAATACAGACCATATTATACAAGAAACCCACGGACCAACATACATATCTTCAGAGAACCAGCAATCACCCTAAACACACCAAGACATCTGTAATATACAGCCAAGGCCTCAGATCCCACCAAATTTGAACTGAGAACACCTGGGATTGCCACCTCACAAATCTTAAAAAGGCTTTCACACAAGGACATTCCACCAGAGAGATAGATGCACATTTGAAAGAGGCTGATACCACATGAAGTATTGCTGCAGTGCAGAAGGAAAACCCCCCATGAATCGCACACCACTTGTGATGACATATCACCCCTTCCTTGAACCTATATGGAAAATCCTCAAACATTGCAGCCCATACTAGAAGGAGACCCAAGAGATCTTTCCAGATCCACCCATCCTAGCCTTCAAACAAGCACTGAACCTCGCTAACCTCATCACCAGAAGCAAACTTCCTATGGCCCAAAACACACCGAATGGATCCAGACTATGCCATGAAAAGAAATACAAAACCTGCCAACATATCTCCACCATGCCCACAATAACTATACCCCATAACAGAACCATTACCATTCCTGGATCTTGCACGTTTACCTCCAGGAATGTTATATATCTCATCCAATGCACCAAATGCCCTGATAGAAAATACATAGGAGAGACCAAACAACCGCTCACCAGAATGAATGCACACTGGAAATCTATTGAAGACAAGAATACCCAAATACCTGTGGGGGCACATTTCTCACAAGAATACCACTCTCTCTCCAATCTCTCAGTATGAATCCTCAAAGGGAATTCACAAAACACTATTCACAGATGAGCCTACGAACTTCATTTCATCAACCTCCTGGATACAAAAAAGCATGGACTAAACATAGAAGAAATACAAAAATCTAGAACGGTTGGTTCCAAAATAATACCTTTTATTAGACCAACTGGGAAATCATGAGAAAATTGTCCTTTTCTCCAAGCTTGCATGCTCAAAGGCCCTTCATCAAGCTCAGGGAAAGTATCGATGGTAAAAAGTCCCCATAGGTAGGAAATAAACTTCCTTTTTGCACAGAGGGAGCTGGAGATAGAAAGCTGTCCCTCTGGATCCAGCTCTTTCTTGTGATTTCCCAGTTGATCTAATAAAAAGTATTATTTTGGATGCAAGAGTTCTAGATTTTTGTATTCCTTCTGGTCTCAGATCAACATGGCTACCAAGTACATCCCTGACACATGGAAGATGCTAAATTTTAGCTGATTTTGGATTTTAAACTTCATTTCAGAACAACAAGAAAGATTTTTTACCTCCCCACCTGCCATCTGGCACCTCGAGGAAAGGAATTTTATCTAATCTACATACCAAAGAGCAACTCAGCACGACTCTCAAAGACACTCCCATGGACCCAGAGGGACAGCTTTCTATCTCCAACTCCCTCTGTACAAAAATGAAGTTTATTTCCTACCTATGGGGACTTTTTACCAGCTATACTTTTCCCCAGAAATGTACAGCACTGGAATTGAATGCATGTCCTTACTCTCTGCTGTAGGTATCTGCCTTCTGGGAACTGGACTGAGATCACCAACTCAGAACTAGGCACCATGACCTACTATGGTAGCTTCCAATGACATCCATAAAATGAGTGTTCCATGAATAGACTGAAAAAGGTATACAGAAAAAGGCCTGATCCTATTAGGTACAAAGCAGATCCTGTAGATGCCAAGAGCCCTTCAACAAGACATTTTCAGTGCTTTGCTGGTTTAGAGTCCAAGATAGCAAAGCATGTCTTCAGAACGTTATTTTCATATGACTACAGTTACAATCCCTATCGGCTGTGAAAGCCTCAACCTCATTCTGAAGTTTGCCGATTTTGATTCTTAGTTCTAATTTTCTTAAATATCATCATTTCCCCTAATTTTACTGTCAAAATTTTAAGAAGCCTTCTTGTGGCTTTAGAGAGGATATCACATAATTTGTTCACATTTAAAGAAATAATTTCATTGTTAAATAATTTTAGTTCTCCACATTCCAAAATGACAAAAACAAGTGAAGTTACATCATTTGAATTATGAAGTGATAATGTCTTCAGTTATGCCCCAATCAGAAGTGTAACAGTTTAAGGCTTATAATAATCATGTTCAAACATATTCAGATTATAATTACTTTTCTTCTGATAATGATAGCCCGTCTGATTGGATGATTACCTATTTGACTTTGATAAGTCTCAGAGGTCAAAGATGGGATAATTACAGACATCTGTTTTCTATGAAAAATAAAATCTTGGAAAATAGTATTTAAAGCGACATCTGCAAATATGTGTTTTAGAAAGAAGCACGTTGCATATGTAAAAATGATAGGCAAAGAAAAAACTACAGTAATTTTTGGACCACTGAGTTATTACACCTTTTCTGTAAATAATGTACAAGGTTAACCTACTGTTATTCATATATGCATAATTAATCTCAACCAGACCAAATATATTCTGAGCAGGTGACATTAAGAATAAAAATAATATTCATTAAATGAAAGTTCATGAATCTATGTTCTACAAATCTCTCTCTCACACACACGGAGGTATGCCTGTGAATTACGAATTGCTTTTGTGATAATTTGTTAGCAAGTAAGAACTCTTTCTTAATGAAACAGACTAACAAACCATGCACTCCGCCTCTTTTCTTCCAAGGACAGGAACGAACCACAGAGCTTCCAATGCCCTAAACCTCAGGCCATCTCTTTCTAACAGACTCTCTCTTTCAAATACGGTCTCTTTCAGACCAAATATGGTCTGCTTTTATACCCTCCACTAGCCACAGGTACATTTCCCAATAAACTATTACAAAGAGGCTCTATACTTTTGGTCTGTCGCAGCATTATGAACCACTGGAGAGTATTCTACAGAAGGGGAATATGTACTCACTCTCTCCTACTTTCTCCCAGATACTGAGCCAGAGCCAGCTTTAGGGGAGGGTGACATGGGTGACTGCCTAGGGCACTGTGAACAGGTTGCCACGCGCACACACACACACACACACACACACACACACTAGGACACTGTGAACAGGTTGCCACCCACCCACACACACGGAGCAATACTCAAGCCAGCATGCCCCCTGACTCCAGCCACTGCTCAGGAGGAGCTGGGTTGGGCATATGTAGGCAGGGTGGTCTGCCCGCCTTGCTCCTGCTTGCAGCAGTGCTGCTGACTTGAAGGGAGGGGTGCCAAAATACAAGTTGGCCCAGGGGACTATTTCTCCAAGGTCAGCTCTGGATTGAGCATCTCCCAGGCTGAATTTCTATAATTATATGGTACAATACAGGTATAAATGCCTATGCAATACATAAGGCCTGGCAGACTTGTTTATAAAAATGTATTCAGACCAGAGTTCCTCTAGTGGTAATGAAGTTGTTCATTATATGAGACAATAATACAATCAAACTTTCCTAAAATCCATTCTTTACATTACTTTACTCATACGAGTGGGTTACTATGGGCATATTTGGTTTTCCATTCAGCTGTCAACATTTTGGTTCTGACACTTTGTTTCCTTGGTCACCCTGGACAAGACTCATCACAAGTCATTCAGTCTTCCTTATCCTTTCTGGGTAGGAGCATGCTCCACAGACTAGCATAGCTGCTAACAAGAATAAGAAAAGAGAAAACTCAGAACAAAGTTGGGTAAAATTTTCAAAAGGACCTTAGTGACTTAAATGCTTCTGAAAGTGTGGCTGTGAATGTTTTTATATTTTTGCACAAATGCTATTGGCAGCAGCAGCAGAATTAATGATGCTATTTCGTCAGAAATGTATATATTCCTCCAATGGCTTTTTTCTCTCACAACATCCCTTGGGTATATCAAAATTACAAATGTTATGAGAATATTCAGTTACTGACTAAGGAAAGTGATAGAACCAGAACTGATAATGGCTATACCAAGGACCAATTAATTTCTCAGTCTGCAAGGTCTGTATATTTATATATTTAGGTTTTCCAGGAAGAATTTAAATGGTACATTTAACAGATATAGCAAAAATATTTATCACTCCTGCTCACCACATATTTTGGAGATTATTTCTGAAAAGCTTTCAGAGATGAAATACAGCACCTTGGCCATGAACTACACTTGATCATAGGCCAAAAAAACCCATGATCGTAGCCCAACAAGGCACATGACTGGAAGGGACAAGCTTGGATCATCCAGTTCAGTGCCCTGATAATCACATCATACAAGACAATTTCTTTCAGAAACTGATCAAGCTCCATCCTAAAACTAGTTAGGTTGTTTGCCCTGACTAATCACTTTTGAAGGCTGTTCTAGACCTTCAATTGTTGTAAAATTTCTTGTAATTTCTAGCCTGAATTTATTCATGGCTAGTTTATACGCATTTGTTCTTAGGCCAACGTTAACATTTAGCTTTTGTTGCACATCTTCTTCCTTGGTGCTTCCCCCAAACTGCAGTTGACAATCATATTCCCTCTCAGCTTTCATTTTGCTACAGTGAACAAGAAAAGCAATTTTAACCTCCTCCCATAAGAAAGACTTACTATTTATCCAGGACCAATCCTTCTAGGACAGATAAACATCAATTAAAAATAAACCCATTGAAATATATTTTTATGTCAAGCATATTTTTATTGAATTAAATATATTTTTCTTCTAAGAAATAAACCTATTAAGTCAAACCTATGATCAAGCCCAAATTTATAATCTATTCAAATATTTAATTTATTTAAAAAGCTATCGACTACTAAATATTGCTGCCAAAATGTTAAAGTCAAACCACTGGATTGATGGGAGTCCCTGGCTAAGCACCTGGAGGCAGAGTCATATTTTAACAGCCTACTCCCTCCCCTTTCTCCTCCTCCACCCCCCCAAGAGACTATTTTCTTCGTTTCAGTATATTTGTCTAGGTCAGTTCAAAGACTAATTCATTCTAAATTGAAAAGCTGAATGGGAGTTGAAAATGCAGCAAAGCTTGTTTGCAGTCTGTCACTAAAACACTAGGCATGTCTACATGTGCGTTAATACACTTTTCCTAATGTGCAAAGAAGTTAGTACCTCCAATGTGAGGTACTAAATAAATGCACATTAGGCTGCCCTAATGTGCAGTAGTGCAAGTGCACACTTTTTAGGTGACACTTAATATGCAGTAACCTATTTTACTGCACATTAGTGTAATAGAACAGCTTTTTACACTCCACTGCAGTAAATTAGCATACTGTCCATTAAAGTACACTTGTAGACATGCCCCTGGATGCGAGAGGGTAAGTGCTATTAGCGTCAATGTCCTGAAGGACATTGTGACCAAATACAGTCAGTTCAATTCCCAGATATTACTTTATCTGTTCAACAGACTGGTGTTAAATGTAAAACTAGTTTCAATAAACTCACTTTTTATGGATCTGATATATTTCAGTGTCGGGGTAACCGAACACCGAGTGAATCGGGCCCCAAGGTCACGGTGGACCAGGGTGGCAATTGGAATACCAACAGGTGGGATTAGCGGTGGTGGAGTGTGAACTGTACGGGAAGTTTAAACAAAGATGATTTATTTACTCATGCTTGGGAAG
>NW_017728913.1:3096889-3098142 GCF_001723895.1 Crocodylus porosus
ACATCATGCAGCCAGTGAACTGAGCATGTGCGTTAAATCAGATTACATCATGCTCTGTGATTGACAAGCCTCCAGGTCACCCAGAGGGCACATTCTGGGGGCCTGTCTGTAGTTTCAACTCCCTGTGATGGCAGCACCAAACTTAAGATTTTTCCTTGACATTCAGGTAGCTTTATTTGATAAAAAAATTAAGATGTTGTTTTTCTGAGCTCCAACTGAACTTCAATTTCTAGCCAAAGTTTTATGTAAATCACAAGTAAAATCCTAATAATCATATTGTAAAAGAAAGAACTAAATTGTTCACTATTTTCTAACATCATAAAAAATGTTAAATTTAGAATTTAAATAAATGTATGTTAAACAATATAACTATTTAAATGTGCACAGATATGTCGTATTGCAGGAAAAAGCACCAAAGCACCATCATGTTTCAATGGTTATAGGCTTTCCAGCTGAAATTCATGCTTTTAGTTTCAAAATGATATTGCACTTTGTATTAGTAGATTTCATTCTGTTTTTCTACTCCTCTAGGTCATTCAGTTCTTCTTACATGATGTTCAAAACCTCCTTTATCCTGACTATACTTCTTAACTTTGCCTCATCAGCAAATTTCATTAGCACCTTTCTACTTTTTGTGCCATAAGTTAAAATGCTAAATCTATGCCTGGAAAAAGATTTTTTTTTTTGTGATTTCTTCATTGGTCTAATAAAAGGTATCATCTCTGAACTGAGAGTTCTAGAGTTTTGCAAATCTATGCCTGGGAAATTTTAATGACAAAAATCTATAATGATGGAAGTCCCTATTGACATTATACCCTGTCTACAGCAGATTCTTAGCATTTTGTTGAGTTGTACCATTTCTACTATTCTTCCCTTGATTATCTTGATCCAAATACACCTTGTTTTATTTATGCTATCCCCCCCCTTCCCATTTCTTCACAATTTCCCCTTCATTGGTGCATAATAAACTCATCACAGGATGAGTCAGCCAGTCAGCCTCACTTCTATCCTGGGGAAGGTCTTCGAAAAAATTATCAAGGGCCACATTTGTGAGAGCCCTGCAGGGGAAGTGATGTTGAGGGACAACCAGCATGGGTTCGTGCAAGGCTGATCCTGCCTGACTAACCTGGTCTTTTTCTATGACCAGGTAACAAAGAGCTTAGATGGGAAGCAGGAAGTTGATGTCATCTTCTTGGACTTCCAGAAGGCCTTCGACACAGTGTCCCACCCAATTCTGGTGGGCAAGCTGAGGG
>NW_017728913.1:3098957-3134251 GCF_001723895.1 Crocodylus porosus
CTTCCCTGGAGATCTTCAAGAGGAGACTGGATAGGCACCTGGCTGGGGTCTTATGACCCCTGCCACCCCCAGTGCTCCTTTCTGCCCATGGCAGGGGGTCAGACTAGATGATCTGTCTAGGTCCCTTCCCACTCATTGATTCTATGATTCTATCACCTTTATTTCTATATTTCCTGAATAGCAAGTACTACTCCAGTGGTGTCAAACATATGGCTTGTGAGCCAAATCAGGCCCTGGCTCCATGGACTCCATGTGGTACATGGGTGGGACTCGGGACTGCCCTGCACACAGCACAGGGGGCAACTCTGGAGGTGCACTGCATGCAGCACTCTGCCAGAACAGCCCTGCATGCTGGCTCCAGGGCTAGTGCAGACTGAGCAATGCCAGAGCCAGCACACAGGACTGGACCAGCCATGAATGCAGCATGCCCCACCATGGTGGCCCCTATGCTGCATGCATTGTGTGCAGCCAGTCCAGCCTGGTGTGCTGCATGCAGCCCATGCTAGCCCCCAGGCTAGTTGTGCACATTGCATGCGGGCCCTGCATACAGTGTGCACTGCCCATGGTGTGAGAGCTGAACCTGGCACTGAATGCAGCACAAATAATCCACGGCACGGCTGCATGTGGACCCCAGATCAATCCCCTATGCTCTCTGCAGCACTAGGTCCATCCCATGCACCACAGGCAATGTCATGTCAGCCCACAAGCTGCGTGCACAGGGAGCTCTATGTGGCATGCGGGCTAGACCCAGCACTGTTTGCGCTGCACAGTGGTTTGGTCCTGGTCCAGCCTGCAGACTGGCCCAGAGACCCTTATCCATCCACAGAGCCAAATGAGTCTGATGCCCCTGTACTACTCAATACTTATGTTCCAAAAAGGATTGCTATTCTGCTATGTTACTATCCCTCTCATATCAGGTTCCACATCCTGCAGCAGTAGTTCTAGTTCCTCCACTGTTACCCAGAAGGCTCCTTACATTAGCATACAGATGTTCCAGTTGTTTCTCAACCTCATCTGATTTCTTAACTGAATTGGGTTCAGCCTATCCAGTAATGGTATTGCTTACCTAACTAGTGCTGTCCTTGATATTAGTACTTTATTTCTCCTTGCTGTTGATCCATGCTTTCTGATATTCCTTGATCCATAGCTGTATCCTCATTTACCCAATTTTTCTCTTTCTTCATATTAAAAACAGGCCTGGAGGTTACAAGCAGAGTCTCTGCACGTTACTCAGTTTAAAAAATGTCTCCTTATCAGGTGTGTCCCAGCCTTGACTCCAGAAAATTAGTACCTCAGGACCTCAGCTGGGTCTAGTTGCCAAGTAGAATGCTATACTTCTTTCCTCCTTCGATAGCTTCTGCAAAATGTAAGTTTTAAAGCATGATAGTAATATCTCTGTTTGTGAAGAAAACTTTCTGAATAGTACCTGTGTCTTACTGTATTCTAATGAAGTCTGAGAAATGGAAACTATGAGTGAAATACCAGTCCTCACTGAAGTCAATGGCAAAACTAAGGGAGGTGCAATCTACTCCTGTTCATTTTCATGGTGTATTGACTCTGAAGCCCTAATAATGCCAGTTGAAATGCCACTGTTGCTAATTATTGTCACAACTGGTGTAAGTTTACATGTGATTATTTTACTCTATAAACTCCATCCTGTTTCGTGAATGCTGTTTTGATTGCAAAACTCAATTGTCTTTACTTTGAAATCGAAGCCTCCATCTTCAGCTGACATATTAGGAGATAACCAAGCAGATGACTAAAAAGGAAAGCAATCAAGAGTCATTAATTTGCGTGGTTTTCCATTCAAATGGGAGAATCCTAGAACACTGTCTGCAGTCCAGGGAAGGCAGTGTTGCCAATCGAGGCTGCAGGTGAACTGTAACCAAGAAATTAATAACCTCACTGGGGATCTGAAATTAGGCAGGGAAGGGTCACCTCAGAGAAGTGGATGGGAATGTTAATGCTAGGTACCCTCTCTCATCAGCTGTTCTGGAAGTATCAGAACTAGAAAAATAAACATATGCAGGATGAAAAGGAAGAGAAGAGGTACCCCAGACTCTGAAACAACCAGGATGAAAGTCCAAAGGGTCTCCAAGTGGTGAGGATCCTGGAGGGAGGATTTGTCATGCAGGTGTTAATTTTTTTAAATTTACTTATTTGTATATTTCTTTTGTTTAGTCTATCATTAAAGTGTAAGTCCTTTACAAAGTCCTTCTTTCTCTTGCTTTAATTGTAACATAATCTATAGAATAGATCCAAAGGGATCACAGCTTCAGTGGAGCTTTGAAGAGGGCATGCATAAGCTACTGAAGAGAGCTGGAGGTTACCACTAGTTACAGGGCCTAGATCAGGAGTGGGCAAAATATGGGCCACAAGCCAGATGTGGCCCACCAACTGATTGGATCTGGTCTATGAGTGGGCAGCTGCAAAAGTCATGGGATCTGGTCCACAGGGAACCAGTGGCAGTGGCTGCTGCTATGCAGGGGGATACATCTCACCCTGTCTGCAGTTTACACCAGCTTCTGATGTGCACCTGCTGCCTTGTGCCATGTGGGCAGGTACATCCTAGCCCCATCTGCAGTTTAAACCAGCTTCTGCCACGTGTCTGCTGCATCATGCTGGGTGGACAATCATAGCCTGGCCATGTTTGCAGCTTACACTGGTTCCCACCACATACACTGGAAGCAGCGATGGCCAGGTGCTGGTATCAGCTGTGGGCACTGCTGGCAAGTTCCCACTGGGGTTTGGGGAAAATGCCTGGGACTGAAGCTGATGAATTGATGCAGCAACATCAGGGGCAAACCCAGACAGATGCCTTGATCTCCACTCATAGCCTACCAGCAGCATCCAAAGCTGATGTCAACTAGCAGGTCCTGCTTTTTCCCAACTCCCAGCAGCAGCTTCTGGTGCTGCTTCTGGCACATGTGGGTGGGGAGCTGGTGTAAGGTACAGACAGGGTTGGGATGTTGTGGATTGGGGCATGTGGGGAAGGTTCGGTTAAGGAGAGAGAGAGAGAGAGAGAGAGACCTGTGGCCCATGAGAGGATTGGGGCATGAGGAGACAGTTTGGGCAGTGAAGAGAAAGAGAGAGAAATGATTTGGGCAGCCCAGGAGCGGTGCTGGTGGCAGCAGTGGCAGCGGAGAGGAGCCACAGGGCAGCCCTGGTATGAGCTCTGAGCAGCCACAGAGAGAAGGGCTCCAGCAGTGGCGAGAGGGAAGAGGCTGTGCCCACCACCAGGTCCTGTTTTTTTCTGGAGCCCAGCAGCAGCTTCTGCCCGGCCGTGACCACCTCTGCAGCTGGGCCACCAAAGTCAAAGCCAGGCAGCAGCTCCAGCCCCTCCTCAAGGTAGAAAGGCAATTTGGAGACAGTTCAGTCTGATGAACTGAGCTGCCCTTGCTGAAGCTACCCTCCTCTCTTGCCCACCCATCCCACATTGTGAGTTTTGGTGAACTGTTGTGGGGAGTGGGTACTGACCCAGCCTGCAACAGCTCCACAAAATTCCCTATGTGGCTTGCAGGCCCAAATAACTGCCCACCACATGCCTAATTAGTGGTACTGCAAAGAATCATATCTCAGAAAGAGGTGCTAGACAGAGGATATACACACCAAGGAAGTTCCTAGAGGCCCAGAGCCGGAGATTCCGCCACTTAGAAACATTCACTTTCTCCTGGGACAATCACTGCTCTCCCAGGAGAAACCAAAAATGTATGGATATTCAGAATTTTTCTCCCAGAGCAAAAATAGCCACTTTTGGAGAAAAATAATCCATGAACAACCAAAGTTAAATCATTCCAAGGTCAGTTTCTTCTGGGAGAGTGAGTGCCTGTACATATCCTTTTCTGAAAAAAATCACAACACAGTCCTCTAGCATCCCAAAGTGCTTTGCTTTCACTCTCCCCCTCCCCCCCTACCCCAGGAGGTATTGTGTCACTCACTGGACTCTGCTGCCTCAGCCAAGCAGGAAGCAGAACATGCCTCCTTCACAATCCCATATTGTGCTGCAGGGAGACATAGGCTGACTGAGCAGTCTGGGTCAGCCACTGTGTACTGCTGCCATCTGCCTCCAGGCAGACTGAGGGAGTCTGCAGAGAATGCTGAGAGGGGCCCCCTGGCTGCACAGTGTTTACACTGTAAGCTCTCCACTCTTCAAAGGTTCAGCATTCAAATGTCTGTTCAGGATAAGATTTTCTGTCAGGAGAACAAACTTGGGGGAATTCTTTTAAGACCACTGGAACATGTGTATGCAGCCACTGTCTCTCAGGTATACAGGATTCAGTAGGTGGATAGGGTGCACTGATAGAGATTTTGGGGGCTGATAGCACTAGCCGATATTTAAGGAGGCATATCAGGCAGTACCGATTCAATATCCGGTATAGCTGCTTCCAGGTGGTAAGTCTGGCATGGTGGAAGGGGAGCAGGGAGGACATATCAATGCTCCCTGTGGTGAGGGAGGTTGAGTGCAGCATGGGCATTTATCAGCCAAATTACCAGCCCCATAGGGCAGATATCCAATATAGGCAATTTTCTTCATATTGGTACCAATCCAATATCAGACTGATGTATCAGTGCACCTCTACAGGTAGATCCCAAAAACAGCAGTACGGTGAGCCTCCGCAAGAGAAAACTCAGGGATATAATACATTGTGCCAGGAGCTGGATTAGCACAGTATTGTAAGAGCAAAACACAACAGTCTGGTGAGCATCTATCACAGGTAATTCTGCCAGGCATTTAATAGCTGTTCACTAAAGACCAATTTAATCCTTACTGAATAAAACCAGCCACAGTTCCTGGTTTTTGGAGCATGGGGATATACTGCAGCTAGCCCCTTCATCTGAACTACAGGTCAACATGGTGGCATTAATAGAAAAAATGCTGGTGGTATGTGAAAATGATCAGGCAGATCCAGCTTAATCGAACCATGTAAAATACTGGTGATGTTTTATATTGTTCCACTGTGGCTCATTTTAACCATGTTTAACATCATAATATGGTTATTTCAATATAATCAGTCAATAAACATATCAATCTATCCAATGCTCTGATGTGTGTGTGTGTGTGTGTGTACACACACACACACACACACACATTACATGTATATATATCAGAGCATATATCTCCCAAATGCATCCTAGAATAAAAAAACCCTGCAAACTCAAATCCATCCTCTAAGCAACCTCTAACCCTGGTTCAATTCCATAGTTACACAGAACAATCCTCACTACCCATTAAAAGAAAAATAAGAACCAAACACAGGGATACACACACCCACACCCCTCATGCATCTCTCACTATCCTGGGGATAGGCTGGCTCTTGCAACTCATCTTGAAGGTCATGACTTCTTAGTTCAAACTTGCAGTTACATCCAAATAACTCTTAGACATAATAGGATAGGCTTCACCTCTGGCCCAAAGTCAGTTGGGCCCACTGTGATGGATGGATGGAACCTTCTCTGTCCAATGTGAAAAGTATTTTTGATAGTCTAATTTAAAGTGCTATGCTGCAGTCCTGCAAATTATACTAGACAGCTACCTGTCTAGAAATAAGGGCCATGTCTCTTGGCCAGAGAATGAAATACTTCATTTAAAGAAAACCTAAGAAAAACACCCTCATTAGTTTTAGGTTACCATCTGATGTTCAAACCTAAACATTCCCTTGAAACTGGGAAGAAATTTTATAACAAGCAGAAGTTGGAACAGGAGATGTAACTTAAGAATGTGAACAAAAAATATATATATCATAAAATGAAGACTTGTGTTACTGGACAGTTTAGTGCTAATTGTACCTCAACAGCCCCCAGATACCCCAACTGAGATTGGGTGTTGTACAAGTACATAATCTGAGATAGAACATCTGGAAAGAGACCACCAGCCTAAACCAAAAATTCAGTCAGACACCAGTGAAGAGAAAATATAGATTACATATTATTCCAGTCATACAGAAGGAAAAATGGAGGCATAAAGAAATTAAGAGTGTTGCTCAAGATCACACAAGAAATCTGTTGCAGAGCCAGAAAATGAATTCAGGTCTCCCATGGGCCATCCAGCATACTAACCATTTGAAACCATCCTTTCTTTTCCTGCATCCAAATAAGGTATAGATACAAAGGAGGAATTTTCATCAGTGTAACTCCTTTAATAAGCTAAGTAAAAATCCCTAAAGAATACTGATGATAAAAAATAGGTACTAAACATCCTAGTAGAGAGGAGCTCTTCTCAGCCAGTGAGGTATGACTTTTAGATGGGTCTCAAAAAGCACTTAAGTGAGGTACATTGCAACTACGGTGGCCCAGCAGAGGAAGGAAGAAGCAAGATGTTCCCAAATCCAAGCATGCTGATGTTCTCTTGGTTCTCCATAGCACTCTGGAGCCTACTTCATAGTCTCTGGAGGCAGTACGGCTCTAGGCCAGAATGGGTGAACAGCAAATGAAGAAAAAGAGAGATGCCATTAGCTCCAGCCTACAACAGCTCTGCACCCAGCCCCTGCCCTGTCAGCTGTTAGTATCCCTGCATCCAAAACCTTCCTGTAACTTATAGCTCTCAGCCCTGGCATGCTGAGTCTGGGGAATACATTTAGTGTAATTTTTGGGGTGTTGCTGTCCCCAAAACAGACGAATTATGGGCATAGACACAACCTCTCAGAGAAGTCAGCCGACTAAGCCTGTATGTGACAACTGTTAAGGTGAAGATGGTACAAGAATTTGAGGACAAGACTTTAAACAGCCCAGTCCACAGAATGAAAATCAATACTATTAGAGCTGTATTACAGCTTGTACTTCTGTGTTTTTGTAGAAGCCTCTCTTGTATTAACGTTAAGTCAGTCTCTACCTGGCTTTCTTGTCTATTCTCCTTCCTTGCTCATGCACCATGCCTTTGAAGTTAGAAAAGAAAACAAAAGAAGAGAATTAGGTATTGGGAGGTGAGATCAGTTACTTAACCAGTCTCCAGATAATGTTTCTGGGCCTCTTCACAGGGCTCCTCTTCCCCTACACCCTGTGCTTAGCATACACTAGATGTTCTGGGCACAGGTTCTCTTTAGCTTCATTCTCAAACACTCGAACCTCACTGGCAGAGAGTAATTTCACACTCTCCTAGATCTCAATTCATTCAAATGGTCTCAATTCCACAGTTTTTCCCAGACTCAGTATCTAGAAGTCCATGGTAATTCCCCTTATGGGATTCAGCCTGTCTTCCCCCAAATGCTACTTGGTTCTGGATCAGGCCTGACTCAGGCTCTCACTCCAGTCTATAATCAGTGGTAGCAGCTCATCCAATAACTAGTCTTTTATCTGCAAGTCCTTGCTACCTCCCACTATAACATTTAGGGGCTCCATTTGCCATTCATCATTCTCTGGAAGCTGAGAGTTCCCCTTTTCCTTGATTAAATCTCCCTAGCACTGATCTTGAGCATGCCTCACCAGGCAAGGGGATGTTTACTCTGGTATCACTCAGTCCAATGATCCCTTAATCTTTCTTCCTTTTTTTAGGTTAAGTAAATGATGAAAAATCTACTCACCTAATTGCCGCTCTCACCCCAAGCTAGAGACTCTTGCATTACTTCATCATTTGAAGTAAGTAGTTCTTGTCTTCCTGTCTTGAATTCATCCATTTTCCAAACAGCCCAGGCTTCCCAATTGATTCCCACCCTTCCAGGCAGTATTTACGAGCCAATATGCTCACATGCTTCCCCTCTTCAGAGCAACTCGTCCTTTTGAACCACTCTGCTTTTAACTTCCGGGTTCTCTCCTGAAGCCAATGGGAGCTGGCGCCTCTCCCACATATCTCTCTGCTGCTGCCTGAACAGGAAATCCATCTTGCAGTGCATACCATCTTGCTCCTTGAATTGGTTTGTCAGTTACCAGTAAGTTTTCCTCTTTTTGGCTTGTGTCTGGGGAAACTTTCTTTATCATAACAGGCACCAAGGTGGGTGCACTGTTATAGTCTTCAAATGGGTTCAGCTGCCCTTTCTCTTAAGTACATCTTTTTTACCTTATCTCCTCCCTGCTCTAAATGGAGCTCCTTGCTTCTTCTGACCGTGGAAATTAAACTATGGGGAGCAGACAGTAGGGGAATGGGTCAGATACCTTACAAGGAAAAAGTGACCTTGCCCCTCATAAGTAAAAGAGAACTATGTTTAATAATACTCTCTAGCCTTTCTCTCCTAAATGTTTTCCCCTCTGCAAAGATTGAAACAAAGAGGCTCTGCCCACTTAACCCTTTCTGATATTAATGGAATTAATAAAACACTTGAAAAAAACTACCCTGAGCTTCTTGAAAGTATGCAGTCATTGAGACAAAGTCTGGAATGTCTTCTAAAAGGAGCAGATCGTAATGCAAATCATAACATATAATTCCACTAACCTTAATATTCTTGTGCCAAACAATTTAAGAAATAAATCAGAACAATTACTTCTCAGTGGCCTGGCATGTCGACATTTACAGAATGAGATCCAATATGGCAACGTTCCCTGGCAGGCAGGGGTATTTAAAGGGCTTAAAAAGAAAGAAAAAAGAAAGAAACAAACAATTGATTTTTTTTGTGTCTTACTAATATTTATTTTTAATAAAGTCTTGATCCTGCTCCCATAAAAGTCAGTTTAAAAAACCTTCAATAACTTCAATGGTGCAGAATGAACCTGCAAGTGATAACAGGACATTACTACAGCTAATCATAAGCAAACTCTTCATATATATATATAGGCAATCCCTCGCAGTTAAGGAAGATTGTATTCCATTATTATTTTATCTGTGGGTCTGAAGGTGGCTGATGAGGCCAATCCAGAATTGACAGACTGTTGCAACTTGGGCATGTGTCTCTATGGGTGGTTCTGGGGGTGCAGACAGAAGTGACAATTTTTGCCCAATCTGGCCACAGAAAGTGGTACATAGCCATAACTAAACACAAGTGCATGGCTGCAGACAGCTTAAAAGTGGCTGACTGGATGAATATCTGACACCTCATGGCGTTGCCTTCCAGCCTTGAGCTGTTTTCAGAATGGGGAGGGAGGAAAAGGAGCAGAGGAAGTTTGGTTTGGGGTTTTTTAGCCCCTGATGGAGTGCAGGGTGGGTGAATTGGAGCCCTAGCCCCAAGTTGCGGGGGGGGAGGGCCTCCAATTTACCTACTCCACCCTTCAGCACTGGCCTTAGAATGAGCTTCCTCTGCTCCCTTTCCCCCCTCTCATTCTGAAAACTTTGCAGCCTCATAGGGAGGGGGGCTGTTACTAGTGGAAACCAGCTGCACTAGATTCCCCTCCCCTGGAACCAACAGTGAACTTCTGTTTGGTCCAGGAGATCATTGTAACTCAGAATGCTTCCTGCAAAGTGTTCTCAGTTACAGCAGGGAGCTGTACTTCTTTCTGCACCCTGTATTTTTTATTTGGTTTGCAACCAGCTGTTTCTGCCACTCCTGCTTTTCCATCTCTGGTTGTCATCATAAGGTTTCAAAGTACTGAGATCCTTGGAGCAAACTCTTCCTCTATTTGGGGAGGTTGTGGGCGACAGTCTCCCATGAGTTGATGCCCATGATGATGAATTACATTTTTTCAAGTTGGCCTTGAGGACATCCTTGAAGCACTTTCTCTGTCCTCCTCTTAAGCATATACTTTGACTGAGATGAGAGAATAAAACTTGCTTCAGGAGTCTGCAGTTGGACATCTGGATGATGTAGCTGCCCAGTGAAGTTGATGATGGATGATCATCACCTCAATGCTCGTGGTGTTTGTTTACGAGGACATTAATTCTGGTTCATCTGTCTTCCCACTGTATTGAAAGGATCTTTCACAGGCAGTGTTGACAGTACTTCTCCAGAGACTTGACAGTACTTCTCCAGAGACTTGAGATTATCCTGCACATTGTCCGTAGCTCAGCTCCACACAGAAAGGTGGGGATCACAACTTCTTGGTAAACTGCGAGCTTGGTTTCAGATCTGATGCCACAATCTTCAATACCTGTTTCCTCAGGTGTCTGAAGGCTGCACTCGCACTTCTAAGGCAATCTTAGATTTCTTTGTTTATATTATCTTTCTGTGAGAGACAGCTTCTGTGGTATGCAAATACTCAATATTATTCAAAGTTCTCTGTAAATCTGAATTACCTGAGCTGAAGACTGCTTACTAAGAGCTTGTTGATACAGGGCATTCATTTTCTGAATGTTAAGCATCATTCCATTTTCTTGTATGCCTTAGTAAAGATGTTGACAATTACATGAAGGTCTGCATCTGAGTGCGCACACACTACAACATCATCACTGTACTGGAGTTTGATGATTGAGGTTGGGGTGGTCTTGGTTTTAGCTTAATGAACACACACAAAATACTCTTGGAGCTCCACAATGTATGCTATTGAAGAAAACCATGCTGATTCATTGTTTTAAAAATGGCCTTAGCCAATTGGCCATCCCCTGATCAGTACTGGAAGAGAAGATGGTTGAGGTGCCTCTGATGAGCTCCTTTTACTGTTTATTTCTCTTTTAAACAATATTTTTCCCCTCATACCTATTTCAGATATGAGACAACACACTTTACAATGGGTTAAAATTTATTCAATGAAAGATGCACTTGTGAAACATATTTTGACCCTGTTTTTCATCCAACAGGAATGCCATTATCAGACCCTTCAGCAGGTCTTTTCCTTGTTGCCAGATAAATCTTGCTATAATGAAAACAATACAAAAATTACGTTCCTGTACTTGGTTTGCTTTTATTAATACAGAAAAATCATATACTTGCTCCAATAAAAGATATCAACAAACAACTGTTGCTTCTTGCATATTTCCTGGACCATTGTGGCTACAACAACCTTCCAGTTCTACCACAACAAAGCCAAGGGGCATTCTGCAGGCAGTGTAGTAAATGGGTATAACAGGACACAGGATTTCTCCATCCAAAACCATGTGGGATCTGGGATTCCACTAGTCACTAAAAGCCAGAGAACTAATACGGTTTGGGATGCAGGTAAAGCAGGGAGACAATGGTAGCCAGTTTCCTGCTGCTGCAACAGTTGTTAAAACATGCTTAAGAGATCCAAGGAATAGGATCTCAGGAAGAGGATCTCACTTCAGGAAGGGGGGGCATTTCTTTATAAATCGCTTTTGTAGCTTGGGAATAAAGGAACTTTTTTTCTTCTCTGACTGTGCTAGTTGATCAATTTGGAACATTCTGTAAGAAAGCTCTTGAAAACATTTGCATTCTATAGTCATCCAAGCCAAATAACACTATAGCGTCAACAGCAGCAATCCAAATCTGGCTCGGATGAATGGAATTAAAAGAGCACAATTTTTGCAAATAATTTTTGTGCTGGGAGCCCAAGAAGTTAGACTACCCTCGTGCTGATGTTACAGTTGGTAAGGCAAGGTGGCAGGAATGTTGGGGAGAATGACTAAATACTGGTGTCAAAACTGTTTGAGTAGAGCTGGCAGTTGGGGCGTCAACGTACAGTATCTTAGTAGATCCTTGGCAGGGAAAACTCATAGCAGCACAGCAGTGTCACTGAGTAGACAAAGCCATTTTTCATTTCCATCCTCCTCAGTTTCTTTAATGGTGCACATCATTCTTTCACTCTTCTTCTTCCTCATCCATAACACTGTGCTCTCTAATCACGAGCCATACTGATCCCAATCAGGAGCAATATTCTTTCCTCCACGTTACAAATTTCTTCCAACTGCACTTTTCTCATTACATTGTTTCCAACTGCACTTTTCTCAAGCAGTTTTGTTCCTCTGAGTGCCTGCAGACCAGATCCCTTCATATTGCCCTCCTGAGTCAGTAGGTTCTTTCTGTTTGACCACAGTTCTTGTGATGAACAGACTGAGTTTTAGCATTCAACGCAGAAAGTGTAAGAGCTCCCTATTGAAAATGTCGTTTCTGCCCATAGCAGTGGTCAAAACAGTATGGTTCATTTCTCTAGAGTCTTAAACCCTTTGGGAAAGACTTCTGAACAACACTTATAAACGATAAGTCCACTATTAGGTGGGCAAAAACTGAAAGAGACAATTTGTTCCTGGACACATGAAGGAGAGAGACTTTCTAGTTTGAAAGCATGGAGCCCACCCCTGCTAAATCTGGGGTTTAACTCCAAGTACAAGAAAGGTGACAGAATTATGTCAGTTCTGCTGCAAAAACTAGTTTCAGAGAGATCCTGTTTCTAGGAGCTATATGGGCATAAGAGAGTGAAGTAGGCCTGTTTCATAATCCTGGAACAATTTTCAAAGGAACTCAGCAAACTCCATGGTCATTTAATTGAGGAATACCCTACTTCCTGTTTTTGTCTCTAACAGTGCTGAATGGAATAAACCATTCACTGTAGTGAAAATAGTATTACTCAGTTACTCCAGATTACAGTATCTCCCAGTGATTGGCAATTAAAGCCACTCATTACTTCTTAACAAGCAATTAAACAGCATCAAGTCTAGCCTTAATGGTAAGTAAATGGTTACTACATTGCTGTCAGTGCAACTGGGGGCTGGTGAAAATGTGTAACCAGTCAATAGGCCTTACTAAATAATTTAAATCCAGCAACCCGCTATGCTGCTGCTTGACACCGTGGTTGATTTATTGAGGGCTGCAGCCCTCGATGTATCTCGTGTTTTCATTTAGATCATCATGAGAATCACCTCCTGTAAGGCTGAATACATGGTACTGCTGCAAGATTTCAGGCTCAAGGCTGCAGATTTATATGCCTATTGAGAATTAGGAGTACAGAAAGTCTGCAAGTTTAATCCAGTAGTCAGATCCATGAGGACAGACTCTGGCAGCTGCGGGAGCCTCTTAGCAGTCTGCATCCACAGAATCAGGCCTTGTTAAAACTCATTTCTCATTTTTTGTTTACCTTTTACCACCCCCTGCATTTCAAATTGAAGTTCATTATAGAAATAGCTTGTTCAGGCCCAACTGACTCTGGATCATATACATTTGTGATATATATGATCAAATTATCTATTGTTTAGATCTTGCTTATTCATAGATTTATGGGCTCACAGATTGTTAGGGGCTGGAAGGGACTTTGCAGATCAGCGGGTCCAGCTCCCCTGCTCTAGGCAGGATTAAGTGACTCCAGTGAGATGCCTGTCTAGTTTCCTCTTGAAAATCTCCAGAGTAGGTGAATGCACCACCTCTGGAGGGAGTTTATTCCACAGCCTGGACACCCTAACTGTGAAGGAGTTTTTCCCGGTATTAAGCCTGAAATGGCCTTCCAGCGGTTTGTATCCATTGGTCCTGGTCTTCCCTGGGGGGTGCCCTAGTGAAAAGTTGTTCACTGAGCTCCTGATGCTTCTGTACAATATTTATAAGATGGCCTTTTCTGTCCACTCATTCAGCTACACCTCTCATTCAGGCTCTGCCAATTAGTGCAATATCTTTCTTTATGGCCTTGACAAAATACAGTCTAGGTCTACTACCATTCTGAATACTGTTGCAAAGATAATTTTTCCTGACTGTTCTTTTGACCATGTGTGGCAGACTATATGGTTTTGTTGGAAACTTCCTCTTATAATAATGTTGCATGACTCAGTTTCCCCTACTAGCTAGTACAAGAGGAAAGATGAACCAGGCTCCTCCAGGGCCTTCTCTCAGACAGAAGAACCAGGCTGTATGATCTATTAGGAGGGAATGGACCACCAACCAAACAATGAACCAACCTGCAGATTTTGCCACACCAAACCCATGCACCTGAAAAGACTCCCTGGGTACTGACAGAAGTCATATTTGTCATGCACTCTTGATTCATCACACTTCCCTGAGAGAAGTGTGTGGCTGCAGAGCACTTTAAAAATGCCTGATCACATGACAAATTAACCCTCATTACATGAAGGTTCAGGTTCAAAGCAGAGTGCCTTCATTAACTTCTGCCTAATCAGAGCTGGGCTGATGCAGCCCAGCTCCACTTCTCGTGCTGCCTGCATGATGGGAGTTGGGAAAAGGGTGGGGATGGAGTTCCAGACTGGGGTTGGCCCAGCCTGTGCTGGAGGGGAGGCGGGTGATTCCAAGATGGGGGACTCCAATCCACCCCCTTCCTGCGGAGGCTGGGCCAACCCCAGCCCGGATCTCCATTCTCTCCCTTCTACCCATCCCATCATGCAGACCGCACCAGAGCTAGGAGCAGGAGATAAGGCTAGGGGAAGAGGCTACAGGCACACAGCTCCTCTTGGTTTAGCTCCGAAGTGGAGTTTGATCCTGCACCCCTCCAAGCCAACAGCAAATGCCTAGGTTGGGGAGTCACTGTAACTCATGGTGCTTTTTGTGAAGTGCATGAATGACCTGTGCCCTTGGCAGCTGGGGGGCATGGCAGCGGAGGGAGCACGGTGGCAGCGGTAAGTGGTGAGCTCCCACAGATACCACCAGTGGTGTTGCTGGCAGGGGGTGGCGTGGTGAGTGGTGACCTCCTGCAGGGGTGCACATGCACCCCCTATGTCTTGCCAATGGTGAAGCACTATGAGTTACAGTGGGGAACTGCATGTCTATCTATGCCGCCTGTTATTTCTGGAATCAGGGAGGCTCCTGAGAGGGCAGTGGGCTTGAGAGAAGGCCTTGGAGGAGCCTAGGAAGTTTTCTGAGGGAGAAGAGACAGGGTTATTTTTCCTGACAAAGACTGCTTGGGTTTGGAGTAGAAGGACTTTGCTTGACATGTGGTATTTCTATGAACTGATACAAGCTGTTTTGCTGTATAAAAAGCTTCCTGCTTTGCTGCACTATACAAGGGTGGGGGTGTTCCAACCAAGTGCTCCCCTTGGGAATCCATGACACTATGTTACCACGCTCCTTGCGTCCTTCCCCTAGCTCCTCCTTTTTCCATTGCAAACATAAGCTAAGTTTTCACTTCTAAGGCACGTCACAGCCCACCCGATCTATTATCTCTCAGGAGCTATTAAGGTCACAGCCCCTGGTTTGAATCTACCCAGGATAATGTCCTTCATTGCTCATTTGGTACATTTTCAAACAACAAGCACTTTCCTGCTTTCTCCCATGGTGGTCCTCAAGCTCACTAAACTGATATTATCTTCCTTCAAAGTTCTCCTAAAAACCCATTTTCTGTGATGCAAAAGCTAGGTACAGAATACTGCCCATCACAATGTCTAAAATTCTCATGGGTGGAGATTGGTGATTATTATACTGTTTAAATGGAAGGGGAAGGGCTTATTGACTGCATGCCTGCTGATTTGTTGCACTTGATTCATCTATCTGCTTCTATCCTATATACAGTAAAATTAAACCACTGAAACAGCTTTCTTTCATTCAAGGGTAAGATGACATTTTAACTTTTACTTATGATAGGATAGGAGTGGATATATAATCCAGCTATTAAATCTCTCACCCACTCCTCTTAAAACAGTGTAATTATTCATAAGCCCATGCCCATTTCCCCTTTTTCATACCCCATTATTATACCTGTTGTTCTGGTTTTATACTTAAATTGCAAACTCTTTGAGACAGGGACTCTTTTTTATGTGTTTTTACAGGGCCTAACACGATGTGTTTCTGTTCTATAACTAAGACTCCTATGCACTACAGATACAGATAAATAACAATAATAAATCTGCATAAGTTCACAGCTTCTTTGAGAGAATCAAAGAATCAGAACCATAAATTCATTTCAACTCATAAAAAGAAGACGACCAAAACATCTCATGCTGTTTTGAACCTGTGCCATTTTATTAGGTTATAATTAAATTTCAGATGGTGTTTGGCAAACATTAATTTTCACCAAAATGTAAATGACAAACCATTTTCAGAAGTATGGACATAGGGAAAACACAACCCAGAGTAGGCAAACATTTGTTAGGGGGTTGTATGATGTTTTGTTTATGTGAACTTGCTATTACAGTGACCCACAGCTTAAATCTTATCACGGCAAATTTCACCGAAGATGACATTAAGGTAGAGAGAAACCCATGAAAAGAATGTGTTTTTAACTGAAACACTGAAACTCTCAAGTATTGGAGATAAGGCCCTCACTTACCTGTTCACAGTACTTTTCATTATGCTTTGTTCCACGTGAATTAATTTAATAACATCACAGAAGTTAGAGAGGAAAAGACCCAATTGTTCAGCTAAGCTGCCTGCTCCCAAATAAAATTCCTTCTATATTACATATTTCCTAGAATTTTGCCCAGCCCAGTTTTTAAAGTCCCATCTCACTAGGATTTCATTGCATACTTTGGGACACACTTTTACACTCTGATACATATCTTTACAGGAGCTTTTGCCTAAGTTCCACCACTATATGATTCCTCTTCATTCTTGGCCTTTACATCATCCAAATATTCACTATTGCTTTGATTTTCCCTGCTAACCTGCATGTGAGCACTTCTATCCTCACTGATACCCAGTCCTGAGAGGGAGTGTATCCTAATGGGTAGAGCATTGACCTTAGATATAGAAGAGCTTGGTTCTATTCCCAGATCTTCCACTGACCTCTTGAATGACTGTAAGGAAAGTCTCTTCTATTCCCTGGAAAACAATGATGAAGCTGGCTTCTTTTGTAAGGCCAGGATCTTTCTGGTGTTAATCTTTTATTAAACTAACTGTATAGCTGGGAGAGATGTTAGACCTCCTTCTTCATCCTAGCATCAGGTATATTTTTGGCATCGGGCACCATATCTGGGCCTTTTCTCTTTTTTCTCTCTTTCCTGTACAGACTGTATTCATCTATATTGAAGATATGAGTAGTATTGTGCCAGGTTTCATTTCTTCCCAAAAGAAAGTAATCATCATCACTTAATGCTTCCTTGTTCTTCTTGCTTGTTTCCTATGCTCCTAAAATTTGCACACAAACATTTTATGTTCTTAACAGTCTCCCTTTTCATCCTTTTGTTTGAGATTAGCTCTATTTTCTGCCTACACTCTGTATGTACATTCCTAATAGACTAAGTACCGGAAAGATCTCTGGCATGACCAAATCTATCCCCCCATCCCATTTCTCTCTGAAACCGTTTTGATACTATAAGATTTTTCTCTGCCACTGGCATTTGTTTTCACGTGTGACAGCCAGAACCAGAGGGATTAATAAGCAATAAATATGTGCTTCTTAGAGGCATTTGGTATTTTGCCTAAACAGGTAATATTAGTTAATATAAAGCTTGTAAGTTTGTAAACCTCAAATGTAACTTGTCTGTCATAAGTTTAACCAAAATGATAAAATTAACTGTTTGTGGAACTGACTGGACCACATAGGCAACGCTGTAGCTGTGAGATTAACTGATCTAATGGTTTCTGCTCAGGGTTCAGCTTTAATGATAAAACACTGGATCCTACTGCCTGGCACACCCAACACATTCCAGGAAAGCACACCCCAAGAAAGCATATTAAAAAAAAAACCTAAAAGGGGTTGGGGCTTAGGCGGAGCAATATTAATTTCAAACCTAAAGGTGCTGCATTGTAATTTGCTTATTGGATAAACCCGAGTCTAGGTAGTAACCTTTTATGATAATTTTTAACCTTTCAATGCCATAGGGTAACAGCTATAGGGCAAGAGTGTGTGTGAGTGGCTCTAAAGCCAACAGATTAGCATAAAACTAGGTATAAAAAGCATGTGCATCAGGTGACCAGCAGGAAGGAGGGAACAGAACGATCATTTCTGTTGCACACCCAGACCCCGGACTCCTGGTGTAAGCAAGGATCAGATCCTGATCAAAGGACCTTCCCTGGTAATCCCTCTGACAGCGTTGATCGGGGATGCCTGACTTCGCTGGAATCACTTGACACGTACCTAGGCATCAAGGGACTATTGATAAATTGCCAACCCATGTCTGTCTATCTTGTTTTGAACAGCCCAGTGGCTAATACCCTCGCAGTGCCCACTTGGCCTGTGCCAGAATTGATCTATCAGTTGTTATTATCTGTTGTTATTATTTACTACTAGCTCTTTAATACTGCATTATCTGCTTATCACATTTATCTTTCTGTTAACTGTTGTGTGTAAGCTATAATAAATGTGTCCTTACTTGACTCCCAGCTTTGCCTCCTTGATCCGAAACTGAACCAAACAGCCCAGTGGGCCTGTGATAAAATTGATATACTCACAGTGCTCAGCTGGCCTGACCCACATGAACTATACAGTGGAAATCTCTGGCAATCTTCAGACTACCTTTCTCTGTCATTTTGATATTTAGCTAAATTAGAAAGCTTGGCTTTGCATTAGCTAGAGAGGATGATCAGCCAGGACACTGTGATACTTCTAGTCTGATCTTCATCAGACCAGAAGAGACTCAGTTTACTGTGCTTTTTTATCTTCAGCAAAAGAGGTGTGGCACAGAACATGTACTCAACCCTCCAGAGTAATGTTCTACACAGTGACATTTGATTCCATAAGTAGCACTAATATTTTCTCCAAAAGATGTTGTGAGCTTCAGGTGCTTTATTATGTGTAATGTCAACCTATTGAATCTTCATAGAGTAGTTCTATGGAGGTGTGAAAGGGGAAGCTTCCTCTAGTACCATGAGGACTACATAGAAATTGTGTAAAAACAATGGCACCCAGGAGACATGTGAATTATTCATCCCAGCATTTAATAAATGGCCACATGGTTGAGCTAACGGAAAATAACTGTGGGGATTGCCTCAAGCCTGTACTACGGAGAAAGAGATCTGCATTCAGTGCATAGATAGATACCACTGAACAATGCTGACCTATTTTCACATCTTATACCCTTATGAAGAACCTGAATACACAGACTTGCTACTGAATGCTGATTTGTCTCAGTATATATGGCATCTTTGGGACCACTAAATTACTTTCACCGAATAATCCATGTTGCTAATGTCAAAGCTAGCATATCACCTGCATGTTTTAAGGAAGGCTACTTAATGGCACTGGTGCACTACAGAAAATAATTCATCCCCACCCTTTTACATAAAGACCCAACCTTTTTTTTCTGTCTACTTCCGACTATTGTTATACCAACAATAGCTACATTTTAGTCATCATGCTTGCTATTTAGCTTCTTGAAGATCTTAACTCCCATTATTTATTCATCTCTAAGGCATAACTTTTCAAATTTACATGTGTTGTTGAAACCTTAATTACCTGCTTAGTTGAGCCATACTGCACAAAGATTAGAGATCTAAGTTAGAGATAATTTAGAGGTATTAAAGTAGAAATATAAATGTATTCTTAAAGCCCACTCAAAACAGCAAGTTCTAGATTTATATCAGAAGAATGTTCAACTAAAACAAAGGGAAAGAGGTGTGAAATAAAATTAGCAAAAGAAAAACAAATCCAAAATAGTTAATACTAGAAAAAGCAAACAGAATTAAACATGGTAAGGTCTAACCTCTTTGCCTTTGGATAAGTATGAATCTAGTATTTGATTTTATTACTACTAGAAGCAAGACAAGAATTACTTTCAAAACCAAGAGTTTTTATTGACTTGTTTAGCAGAGTTTTCCCTTTAGTCAGACACATATTTTATACAATAAAATTTCCTTCAAATAGCACTGGCTTTAGTTGACTATTTTTAATGATACTTAAAAAGCACAAGCTTTCAGAAAACATTGTCTCATGACTAATTTGCATTGGTGTCATTATTTCAGGAAACAGATTTTAAAAATAAACCTTCCTATTGGTTGGCCATAAACATATTTAAAAAACATTCATATAATGTTTACATTCCAAAAGACCTTGCTAAGTATGGACCAATTTTACTCTAAAAAGCCAGCATATAATTTTCACTCTAGTTTTATAGGTAAGTCAAAATACAGTAAAAATGATTTTTTGGAAGGGACTGTGGAATACTGAACTAAAAATCTCTCCCACTCTCTCTCCCACACGTACACCCAAAATAATCACTTCACCTATGCTCACAGAGTTCAAGCCACTTCTAGAAGAAAAGGTAATAAAAACAGTATGCAACTACAGAACAGGCCTGATTCTCTATCAAATCAACAGGAAAGACCTTTACACCCACTATGTATTATGCCTTGTATCTAAGCAAAGTGCAAGACAGTGGAGAATTGATGTGGGAAGTTGGATAGGCCAAAAACACAAGTAATCAAAATACAACAGGACTTTAAACTAAAAAGTCTCATCCAAACATGACATCACCAGCAGCACCACACAACAAAACATGTATACTGTACTCTTGATTCTTCACTTAAAAAGGGGTTACTTTTACTGTATAAACCATCTGTATTTTTAATAATTTAATAATTTTTAACCAACTATATTTTTAATAGCAGTGTCCATGATGGGCCACTAGTTGTATCACACAGTGGCCACTCATATATGCAACATATATTTTAAAATCTCTTGGATCTTTCTTCACTTTTTAGGTGGAGAAGATCATTTTAATCTGTGTACACAGAAGAAATAGATTAAAAAACTGCAGAAAGCATTCTTTACAAATCAAACAAAATAGCTGTAGAGATCTGGTTTCCATATGCATACATTGTATACAATACACAGAGCATGAATAATTAGCATTAATGAATGTCAACCTCATCACTGAGTGCTGGCTGTTGATTTAGAACATTGCTGGAGTGTGGGAGTACTGCTCTACTGGGAACTAAAACAAGGAAAGGGACTAAAGTCTACTGGGAAAGTCAACAAAGACTAAGACAGCCTTAAGTGAATGATAGTATTAAAGAAAAACATATTTATTTTTCCCCTTTTAAGAGCAACATACGCCTTTCACTGCTTACTCCAAACTCAGAATTCTCAGAGATCGAGAGAGAACTATTTCTACTAGAAGTGCACTGATACATCGGTCCAATATCAGATCGGCATTGATATAAAGAAAATTGACTATATTGGAAATCAGCTTTTTTTGCCTGATGTAGCCAATAATGTGGCTGATAAATGCCCTGTGCATGCGCACAGCCGCAGCATGCATGGGACCAGGAGCACAGCTCGGCAGCTTGGAGAGCTGAGTCCAGCTGGTAAATCTGTTGTGGTGGAAGAGGAGGAGGAAGGGAAGGGGCATGGGGGGGCAGACTGCTTTCCCCAGGGTGAGGGAGGGAGTGGGGTTGTGGCAGGTGCTATCTGCTGGGGTCGGGGGGAGGGGTGGGACAGAGCCATAGCTTGTCCGGGGGACTTGGAGAGGGGGGCACGGCCCCCAGGACTGCACGCACCCTGGGAGGGCATGGGGGGGTATGTGCCCCCAGATCTGCTCAGGGTGGGACAGCTGCTACTGCAGGCTGCAGCCAGAGCTGTGCTGGGCTCTCTCTGGCAGGAATGGGGCCAGGCTGGACTCAGGGCAGGTGGCCCCAGCCAGTACCCCACTCCCTCCCTCACCGTGGGGGCCTGGGTCTGCGCCCCCCCCTTCCCTTCCACCACAACAGACTTACTAGCTGGACACTGCTCTTCAAGCTGCTGGGCTGTGTATCTGAAATCAGATTGCTATTGCCTGATATGCCTCCTTAAAAATTGGCTATCAGTATCAGCCCAAAAAAATCTCTATTGATGCACCCCTAGTTTCTACTGTCATGTTCTGAGATAGTCACTTTTTACTCAGTTCTTACTCAGGCAATGCAAAAATTGAGTAAGCGTCTCATGATCTGACTCTTGGGATACAGGAAGTAAAGAGACTCTAATATGAAGTGTGCTTCTGTTCCTTGAAGTCCTTAGAGTTTAAGCAAGTGATTTGTCCATTAATTTGTGTATCTACAGTCTCACATGGATACAATAGTCTTCACTTTCTTTCCTAAATTGCTGTGTGCAGCTCTTCAGCAGCAGCTTCATATTATCCCTAAAGGTCCTGCTTTTCAACTCTAAGAGAAAGAAATGTCTGAAGATAGAATTTAGAGAACAGTTTGGGATTCTCACAAAAAAGCACTATACAGTGTTTGATAGTAACATACTTCCCTGCCATCAGCTAAGTTGTGTTGGGTAATTGGTCTGACTGAGAAGTAGAACCACTGCTGTAGGTAAAACAGAAGCTCTCTGATCACATACAGGAAGGCTGATCACAGTATAGATGCCACCCTCCCTTGAATTTTCTCTAAAGAACAGCTCCCCCAGTCCATCCATTGTCACACAGAAGCTTTGAGAAATTGCCCATCAGAGGTGGGGAATCAACAAAGCTCCAAGTCGGGATGTCCCTGTTCCTTTTTAGCCTGAGGACAGTCAATGATAACTCTGGACTCCCCAGAGCAGCAATACTTGTAGGGAGCTTTATGCTACAGTGTCCCTGGCATCAGAGATTTGGGGACTATATGCCTGTGCACACAGTGCAGGGGTTCTAGTTTCTTTCCCCAAATAACACAATGGCTAAGTACAGATAGTCAAAAAGCTTGAGGTAGAATTGCTCCAATTTACTCAGGTTTCTCTAAACTGCAGAGATTGGACTTCTGTTGGCCAATGCAGGCAGATGCCAGAAGGTGGGGGGTGTTCCTACATGCCTGGTGTGGCAAGCAGGGGGGCCACAGCTGCTGCTGTTGAGGCGCAGGCCTGATGGGCAAGCCCGGAGCTGGTACAGGGCCCAGGCTGGTAGCGGGGGCGGGTTACAAGCTGTTGCTCAGTGCAGGGCAAAAGCGGCCCCTCGCCCACCCTGCGCTCAGCTGCTCCATGCTGCAGCCACTTGCAGCCCGCGTAGGGCTGCCTGTGCCTGCTCAGGACAGCCTCACATGGGCTGCGGGTGGCTGCAGCAAGAAGCACCAGCCATGGGGCAGGGGAGGGACCAGTTTTCCCATGCACTCAGCAGCAGGTCCTTCCCTGCTGGGGAGAAGGGGGTCGGGGTTGCGCACTGCCCCCCCCGCCTGTACCGCAGGGCTGGGGGGCACTGGGAGTGAGCAGGTGCAGGTGCACATGGCCCACACCTGTGTCCTGGGGCCAGCACCAGCAGTGCCCAGAGCAGGGCGACAGGAATACAGCATCCCAGCTGGCAGGGGCTCTATGGAGCCAGGCCAGTTCCACCCCCATCCCTGCTGGTGCAGCCCAACCTGGTTCCACGGACCACTGCCAGCCTGCACCCCGCTCTGGGCCCCACCGGTGCTGACCCTGGGACACTGGTCCCAAGATGGTGACCGGGGGCAGGGCACCTATCAAGGGGTAGGGCTACCCATGAGGCCCTCGACAGCTTACCAAAACTGGGTAAACAGCCCTTTGCCCAAAATAATTGCCTGCCCCTGCTATATATGGAAGCCAATACATAGTTTTTTTTCCATATTCATGCAGTTACAGGAGAACACCTGATTTGTTTTTAAGTGAAATACCTGGTCTTCCAATTCACAAAAGGAAGCACTTGAAAACATGAATTCAGATGGCTGAAACACAGAAGACAAATAAAAAGATCTATTATTTTGTAGAGTGTAATGATTTTTTGGGGCCTGACTCATGATTTCTGAATGCTTAGGTTTGGCAATTCTGCCTGTGGTTCATTCTTTCTTTCTTAAAGACTTCACTTGGCTTGGAAATCATATTTGTTTTCTGTGTGGCCTTATTGTTTCCCTTTTCCTCTGCTTTTAGTTACCCCCAATATTATGCTGGAGGGCTTTACTTCATTGTGATAGAAAATTTTCCTAGGAAACCTCACTGAAGCAAGGAAGTGGGCCCCACAATGTTTCGTTTGCCACTATTTTCAACATTTTAAAAGATTTTTCTTTTTATATACAGTATTTTTAAAAATATTTTTCTTTTTAATTAGGGGGGAAAAATAAGTAAGGCTCTTGGTCAAATTCAGCTCCAACAATTCAAAATCATGGGTCTGGTTTCTACACAACTGTGAGCGCTAGAAAACTTACATTTATAAACAAGTGTGAGATCCAGCAAAATACAATGTAAGAAAACACCAAATATTGCAAGACCTATGAAATAATTGTAAGAGTCCAATAAACCCTGCTTCCTGGAATCACTAGAGTTGTACCAGTGACACCAGAGCTGAAACTAGCTTGAAGGATTTTCTCCTGCTCCAAAAACTGCACTTTCATTTAGTTGATCAAATCTTTTCTAAACAATGCCCGTATTCTAACTCATCTATGATTTGTCTGCTATCTTATTATTATTATGTATTATTTAAAGCATTAGTCATCTTAAATAATTCATCTCACTAGGCTTGAGCTGCTCTGCTCTCAGCCACAGATGACATCGGCAAGAATTTTTTAGGAGGCTTGTACTGGAGCAAAACCAGCACTGTTGCAGCTGCAGCTTAAATACACAAGGCCCAAGAATAAGCAAGACAAAAAAGGTTGAGCAAACACCACGTCACATGGCTACATTCCACCAGAGGCTTTTGTGAATACAGAATTATAAACTTGGCATTTAAAATAGGCTACATAGGAAAGGGAAACACGAGATACTGAAATCAGGTAGTTTTACATCAAATGCTAGCACACTGGTAACACTGAAGTGTGCCTGACTTTTTTCAATCTGCGTGCAGACAGAATATGTCTCTATCCACTGGCCCATCAGCTCGCCTGCAGCTACATACCTTACTCAGGGCTGCCAGCGGAACAGTTTTACAATTTGCACAAATGGCAGTGTTTAGCCATTCTGATAAGCCTTTGTGAATATATTCAGTCTGGCCTGCACTCTTTGCAATGGCTGTCAGCAGAAACACACATGAAAGCAAACTTGCTTGCTGATAAACCAGACTTTGGGCCTGATTCTGGCCTGTGCTTTATCACCTGTATGCCAACAATGTACACAGTTGAAGCAGACTGTAGGAGAATACCACTGGTGAAGAAATTAAATGGGACCAACACACATAGTTCTGTACTGCCCTCTCTCACAGCCCTTAGCATAGCAGGTATGCTGCAGGCAGAGCAGCTGCCTTAAATTAGAGAAAGCCTAGGGCAGGTGTCACCCAGGCAGGTTTTTTTTTGTTGTTTTTGTTTTTAAAGTGAAACACCACTTATTTTTCTGCCAGCCCTAAACTAAAACAGTTCCCTCCATTTTTTCTATAAAGCGCCAACATTCAGACCTAGGATATGCCTATAGAACAGTCACAAAAGGTTACCCTACTTCTCAGGAAGGCTTTGGCAGCTGTGCTGAGCTTCCAGCTGTCACAGATTGCTACTAATACCTGAGCTACCTCATTTAAAAGCTAGCTTGAATATTTCCATACTCCACTGCGTTCACCTCTGTGACTGCACCGCATACATACTCACTGGTGCACTTTTGTAATGTAAGTAAAAGCTCTTAGAATTTTAGTTTTTAAACAATCAGCAATCTTTTTCATTATAGGCTGGATCTCTGCCAGCTATACAGTGATAAAAAAATGTAATTACTGAGCAATTAGCATATAAAGTCTGAAGAACTAATGCACTTGCATGCATTTTGGAATTGTCTAGAGTAAAGCAGAAGTAGATAGTTTGGTGGGTCATAGGCAGACCTGGTGGACTCTGGGAAGGACCAAGGAAATGAGGAGCCTTTGTGTTCTGGCTTGTCAGTGCAGTTCAGAGAGACAATAGACACTGACAGAAGTGACATTTGTCATGTGATTGACCCCCTGAAAGAACTTTACAGCCATGCCATGACAGAAATGCATGATTGCAAAACTCTTTAAAAGTGGCCGATAGTGCAACAAATTAACTCTCCAGATGAAGGTGCTCTGAAGTGGAGTGTGTTAGGGAACTTCTGTCAGTGCCTGCACGTGATTGGGGCTGTGCTGAGCTGATACAGCCCAACTTTGCCTCCAGTGCTGTCTGCAGGAAGGGAGGGAGGGGAATGGAGTGGGAGGGAGCCACAGGCTGGGGCTTGCCCAGCCTGAGCTGGGGGGTGAGGTGCCAATGGATTGGAGCCCCCTTCTCCAGCAAACCCCAACCTGCAGTTCCTGCTTCCCTCCTCAACCTTTCCTGCACACAGCACAGGAGCTATGGGGGGGTGGGGGGGCAGGAGTAGGGGATAGTCTGCAGGCAGGCAGGTTTTTTGCTTAATCAGCTCCAAAGTGCAGCTTGATCCCCACCTGACCCAAGAGTGAACATCTGCTAGGCTGGGGGACAGGGTGCTATAACTCAGGGATGGACAAAATATGGTCCATGGGCTGCATCCGGCCTACCAAGCAACTTCGCTCAATCTGGGCACCCACTGATTAACTGTACCCCACCCAGGCCATGCATCTTTCTCCCACCGTTGTGCACAGAAGGCCCTAGCCCAGCCAGCACGCAGCTTCTGGTGGGGAAGGGGAGGGCTGCTGCTGCCACTGCTTCAGCTGCCAGGGGACCTGCTTGGCTTCTCCAGCATCCAGCAGCTCCTCCTTGTCTCCCTGCTGCAATGCTCACTCCAGACAGCAGGTAGGGAAGTGGTGGGGGTTGGGAAGCAGCAGGAGGGGTGGGGAGGGATTGCTGCAGCTGGATGGAGGCAAGGAGCATGGGGCTGGGGCTTGTGGGAGTGTGCAGCCTGTGCCCAGGGGGGTGGTGGGAGTTCAGAGCTCAGGTAGGCAGGTATGAGGGAGGGGGTGGGGACCCCTACACACATGCTGCCAGCAGCGGCAGCAGCAGCAGATGGTGGGCCTTTGTGTCACTCATGGGCTGCACAGGTGCTGCCATCCAGCAGCGCATGACTCCAGCCAGAGTTACACATGGTGGCAAGAAGTGCAGCCAGGCCAGTCTACCTCTATTGCACAGGGCTCCCAACAGCACACGTGCAGCTCCCGGCACTTGGGTGCCCCTGAGGGGAAGCCTGTGTTATGGTGCTGGTTGGCTTTCCTGCACCCTGCTGCCATGTGCAGGTCCCCAGACTCTGTCAGTAGTGGCAGGGAGCCCTGCCCCCTGCTTCTGTGGCAGCGGGGGCTGGGAAGGCAGCCGGCTCAATTGCGCTGGTGGTGTACGAGTGCTGGGAGCTGCACATGTACCATGGGGAACCCCGCATGACAGATGCACGCCAGCCTGGCTGCACTACTTTCTGCCATGTGCAGCTCTGACTAGTGCTGTGTGCCAACAGGTGGCAGCACCTGTGTGTGTCACAAGCACCCTGAGGGCCTGCCACCTGCTGCTGTTGCTGCCACCAGTGGCAGGGGCTGTGCGCTATGCGGGGGGAAGTGTGTGGAGAGTCCCCACCCTCCCTCACACCCCACAAATCCCACACATCTACACCCTGGCTCTGTGACCCCCCTACATATACAGACAGCCCTGCAACATACCCTCTACCCCGCCGCCCCCAACCAGAGCCATGTCCTCTCACAGACACCCGTCAACCAACAATTTTCTGAGTCTTTATGACTGTGTTCATTGTAGAACATGAATATGGGGCAATTACTTATAGCATTCCTGTTCCTTGACCTTCCCTTCCCTAGAACGGAGTACCAAGAAGATGGGGGAAACAGGTCTTTATGCGAAAAGGAAATAGGATGATGAGATTATTTTAAAATGCCATAGCTTAGCAGCACCAATCAAAGAAGAGAGCTCTATTGTGATAAGTGCTGTACAAACACCAAAATAGTTCACAGTTTAGGATTACGAGGGTGCAGTGAAAGGAAGAAAGAAAGAAAAGGTAGGAAGAGGAAGCAACAGTAAAACAAATGTGCATAATAAGCAATTACCTCAGTTCAACAGCTCTCCAGCTTTTGATAGCTGGCAGCATTTTGTTGGCAAAGGTGAGTTTAAATAGGATTTGAAGGAGACCAAGTGTAAAGTTTACAGATCTTGGTGGAAGTATTTTTCCTGTATTTTGGGATCAATAGGAGAGAAAGCACAAAGATATTTGAGGGAACAGGGAACAAGCAGAAGTTAAGCCTGGTATTACTAGTGGAGCTTAACCTGGGGGTCAATACTGCAATAAAATATAGGGCTGATATACTGGGAAAGTGGAAATGGTTACCATGGTTTACAGGTAACAAAAATAGAAGCTTATCTACAAAAAGAGTAGTTTTGACCCCGTTTTATCTAAGCTGAAGGAAAAACAACTTGAGATGCTAGACAGGATAGAGGAATACCATGTATTAGCAAAGGCAGATTTGGTAGTCATTAGTATTAATATGGTAATCAAAGACAAGCAGGTAAGAATACCTGAAATACAATACAGACGTGCAGTGTTCCATGGACTGAGCCTTTTGAGAAAGATCTGGAAAAAGGAAGAACGGGAGCTTTTAACTTCCTTGCCCTCCTTTGAGAAAGTCCACCTTTGTACAGATCCCCAGCAGAAACTCTCAGGTACATGAGAGCAGGGAACTGAAGCAAGAGTGAGCCAAAACTAGGAGTTGACTGGGCAGGTGTTTCTCTTGAGAGAAAGCTAGACCTGTGGAAGGGCACTTGATGCATGTCCAACAGCTCTATGAATTATCCAGTTTGTCCAATGAAAGATATCACAAAAAATCCTTACCTACTGGGACAAAGACACTGAAAGGCCATATTGGTAAACCATGAAATAAAGGACAAAACTTGTCCCAAATGGTTTGTAATGGGGAAAAAAGCCCAACAGAGCCAATGGGAGAAAAAGAGGAGAGAGTGCAGAAAAGAGTACTGAGAGCAGAAGTGATCAAAGTTGATGGACAGGACACTCAGGCCTCTGGCAGACATTAACTTAATAGCACAGTGGGATCTGATTCCCCAGTCCCAACAATCACATAGCTTGGCATGCCACACAAACAAGGCAGGACATGTGATTTGGGGGACTAGGGATTAGATCTCAATCATGTCCTTTTGATTTGCCAGTGCAGGTTGAGGCCAGGTAAGCCAAGGCTTCACCTGCACTGGCAAGGTGAGGGTTGCACATAGTGGAGCCCTACATGTACTGTGGGGAAGGGCTGATCAGCTTCCTCTGCTGCACAGCACTTGCAGACTCCCAGTCAGTTTCAAGATCTTGGGCTGCCCTGATTCCCATACTAACAACAGCTGACTCTTGGACTGGAGAAGCCCAAGTGCTCTAACCAGTTGGGCTTGCACCCTCCCCATGATAAGAATCAACTGGGAAGGAGGCATGCCACATCTTCATAGCTGGTTTGTGTTGTGCCCTATGTCAGTGGTTCTCAACTTTCTTGCCCAAAGGGCTGGATAGGTAGTGCCTGGTCCATCTATGGGCTGGATGCCACTGGTGGGTCCAATCTGGTGCCTGGAGTAAGTGCAGCAGGGACTGATCCAGTAGCATGGAGTGGGACAGGGGCAGCCCAGCCCCATGGGATAAGTGGGATAGCCTTGGCCCCATAGGGAAGATTGGGAGGGGGAGGGGGGCTTGACACAGCCCCAACTTAGCTCCAGAGGGGAGAGGGGGGAGAGGTCATGGCCCAACCCCACAGAGGGGAGGGGGCTTGATGCAACCTGTCCCCATGAGGGCAGGGGAAGAAGGGGGAAAGGCCTGGTCCCAACACAGCCCTGTGGGAGGAAGAGGGCATGGCCCAGCCCTGCAGGGGGACAGGGCCATGGTAGGGCTCCAACCTGCCAAAGGGTTTGGGGCTTGGAAATTTGGCAGTGAGGGAGGGTTTCCATATTAATGGTCACTGCTCCTCCACTGCCAAACTTCGAACTTTTGGAGCCCCGCAGCCCCAACCCAGCCATGCAAAGGAAAAGGGGCATGGTGCGGCTTTTACCTGCCACACAGCTTGGGGTTTGGGAATTTGGCAGTGGGGGAGGGTGGTCATATTTGGCAGTAGGGGAGGGTGGCCATCGTTCTCCTGATGACAAATTTCAACCCACCAGAGCCCTTCAGGCAGTGGTGGATTAATATTTATTGGGGCCCTGGGAAAATAGAAAATTGGAGGCTTCCCACATCCCATTATAAACATGAATGTATGTACTTCAGTGGGGGTAGGGGCTCCTTCCCCTCCTAGTACTGCTGCTGCCAAGGGCAGGGTGGGGCTCTGTGCCCCACAGGGGAAGCTGGATGAACCCAGCCAGGCTGGGGGTGGGGTGGCACTTGCCTGCTTCTCCTCTCTGCCCTTCCTCCCCCCACCCTGCCATGGCCAGAGCAGGGCAGAGCTGAGCAGGGCAAGGGTGGATTCAGGCTACCCACTGTGGGCTTGGAGCTCTCTGCTCTGCTGCCTTTGCCCCAGGAGCTCTGCACTGGCCACATGTTCCCTGCCCACCCAGCAGCAGAAAGCACAATTCATCGCCCCCACTACTGCCAGGTGGACAGGGGGCCAGCACAGGGCTCCCGGGACAAAGGCAGAAGAGAGGAGAACTCCAAGCCTACAGTGAGCAGCTCACACCTGCCCCACACACAAATCTGGGAGGGCACATGCCCCGCTATGCCTCTTCTGGGGGCTGCACACATAGCCCCCCTCCACCCGGTTAAGCTGCCTAGGGCTCCATCCTGTTCCCTGTCCTAGCCCTGTACCTCATGCACTACCCAGGCTGGACAGCACCTCTAGCCCCAACCCCTGCCCCATTCCTGGCCTCACTGTGGAGGCCTTGATCTGCGTCCCGCACACTGCTTCCTCACTTACCTGCAGAGAGCTGCTCTCCATGCTGCCTGGGTGCACACGGTGTCCCCTGCGTCCTGCTCCCAGCAGTCCCAAGCAGGGCCCCTTGCAGGACAGAATGCTGCCTGCCTGCAAGCAGAAAACTGCCATTTCCTGAGGAAACGCAGGCATTCAGGGGTCTGCTAATTGGCAGGGGCCCCTGGACCTGTGCGTTAATCCACCTATGTCTGTGGGCTGGATGCCATAGCTCTGTAGGCTGCATTTGGTGTGTGGGCCACAGGTTGAGCACCCTTGATCTATGTTATATGTGGAACATCTTTATGGCTGGTTTGCCAGCTTATGGCACCATAAATTGGCTGAATGTGTGGTACACTATGATTTACAGTGTGGTGTAATGTTTTCCAGGGCCCTTAGATAGCAGTCCTTAGATGGTGGCTGAGCAGAGGAAGAGATGAGAGAGAAAGGAGGAGATAAGGCCAAGTAAAAACCACACCACACTATACCAAGTGATCTCATCAAAGCTCAATGTGTTTAAGATGAAGATGGAGAATTTCTATGTGGAGAGAAAGGAGAGTCAGGTATAGGAGGTGGAAAGGGCTAGAAACCATGCGTTACAGAAGCGTGGTGCTCCTGTTCTTGTCTTTGGAAAAGTATCAAGACCAATGCCAATGGAGATGTGCAGTAGGCAAAGGAACAGTGCAGAAAGCTACATGCAAAAGCTTTGGTATACTACCAGCATTTTAAAGAAAGTAGCCATGTTTAAAGAAACAGTAAATGCTTATCTGGACTTCAAGAACCAACTTTTCCCAAAACAGAACTTCATTAAAAACATATTTGCTCATGTGCAAAATGTTACATGCTTTTACCAAAATTAAACTGGAAAGATTGGCAAGTGTGCATGCAAATATTCAGGTAGGTGCTCAGGCAACAGACCTGAGATGCAACCAATAGAATAACATGTACAGATGCTTATATGTTTGCGCACAGGTCTTCCATTTTCAAAACATCTCTCTGAATTCACAGAGAACCATTTGAATCTTGGAACAGTTTGCAAACACCTCAAACTGGTAAACAGGATTGCAGGAGCAAGAAAGAAGGAAGAAAATATGCCTAGGAGAATGACTGACAAGTATTAATATACCTCAGTTCACTGGTTAAGTCTGTGAATGACAAATTTAATGCACTTCTGTCACCACCTTAGTAAACTGTTGTTCTGCAAGTAGGTTATTGTCATACAATGTCAGTCAGGCTAGCTTTGAACATGCCATGAATTTACTAGTAATATCACTGCTTTATTAGCATGCACTAAACACATGAGCCATAGCTCCTTTCTGTCAAAGTTCATTATAACAGAAATGCACTGGCAGCTGTCATTTCCTAACAAGGTACAAGCTTTAAAAATGCTGCGCTTTACACTGTGAGCAGCTGATAAATTGGATGGTTTCAAGCAAATTTTGCAAAAGAAAATGCATTTCAAATATTCTCTTGTTTTGCACTAGACAAAAGCTGGCGAACTAACATAAGCATATGTGAATATACAATTGGATGTTTGGGGATTCTCCAACCCTTTATTCAGAGAAGTGCTCTGCCATCTTTATTGGATAGAAATTTAAAGCAAAAGGAAGATTTTTGTTTTGAAAAATGACATAATCCTTATGACTAAAAGCAAAAGTATAAACAGCAATAACCTTCCTTGATCCACATATCAAACTATACCCACAACACAGAACTGTCCCTAAATGCAACAGGTATACTTAGTTCACTTAATTACAATCCATTTATAATGAAATATATATTCAGACAGTTGCACAGTAAAGATAGCATAACGTATTCATCATCAACGGAAGGAAATGTGCCATGAGCCAAACATTTTATTCCTCAGTGTACACAATCTATCTCATTTAAAAAAATATGGATGCCTTACTTGATACTATGTTGCTTATGTATACCAGATTTGTAATATTTGCATCCAAGTTGGAGTATCTTTGCTAATTCAGTACATAATAGAAGAAGACTCGAAGTTGCAACAATATTTGGAGGAATAAAATCTGGCTGGAATATTCAGGTGCAACTTCCTGATGGGTACAGTGGCTTAAGCAATATGATGTATCATCACCTAGAATTTGAGCCTAGCACTGCTGAAATCAATAGGAATCTTTTCTTTTACTCATATGGACTTTAGATTAAGCCTTTTTTAAAAACAAATCTTTATGCTGCTCTAATGTTTAGGACTCTACCCTGCAAATAAGCCTGTAATGTTATTTATGTCAGACCTCCAAGTTCCACAAGACTACTTTTGTAAGCAGAAGTGCTTATTAATGTCAGCTTTTACAGGATCAGGCCCAAAGGCATACTGAAGCAAACAGTCCGAGTTCAGCAAGACTGCTTGCAGTAATAGTGTTTACAGGAACACATTCTAAGCTTGTATGGTGCCTTTGTAGAATATATTGACATATTCACAAATACATACAAGGAAAAGTATGACTACCAGAAATTTCCTCTATTACAGTATATTGTTCTGAATAGAGAACATTAAAAATACCATCCTTTCCAAATCTGAAAATAATTCAAGGCATTGGATAACATTTTCTAAAATATTTAAGTGCCTTAGGAACTGAAGCCCCACTTTTACAAGTGAATTAGAGTATAGGCAATTAAACAATTGATACGAGGTAAACTGGAATGTGAAGAAGCATGTTATATACTCTGTGATACTACCCACGTACATACTTTCTATCTCATGGTAAATGTGAGGTGGCTTGCCCCTCAATTAAAGCAGGGTAAGATACTGTACATTTACTGCATAGCACACAAGTAATTCCTACAGAGAAGATGTTGTGCCAAAACTTTATATCCTAGCTTCCCTTGTGGTTATTTGTTTGCAAGCCCATTTCCTTAGGTCAGTGATTCTAACCAGGGTTGTTTGGCACCCTGATACTACGAGATCCTTTTAAGGGTGTTGCACAATATCAGCACTGTTAAGTGTTCAAACACCTAAACACTATTCACAAAATTAACACAGGGATTTCAAAGAGGAATCCATAGGGTCAAAAAACTTCTGACTTGTTGTGGTCTTTCTGAGTTCTTTGCAACAGAAGAATTCTCTATTATTTTGCTGTAGTCAAAAAATGAGTGAAAGCTCAGAGCTGGCATTTTTGATAGGTGTCTCAAGTCTAAAGAGGTTGAGAACTACTGCCTTTTAGGCACGTAGGAATCTAAGCCTCATCAAAATTCAATATGATTTCTTACAGTTTTTTTATTATTGATTTAAGAAAAATGGCTATTTGGTTTAGAAACCTGACAAGTTTCTGCACCAACCAATAAGATGCAAGTTTTAAACTAACTATCATAGATTTTTCTAGCCATGCAATTATAAGTAGTATTTTGGTGTGTCTCTGGAAACTTTCTACCACTTTTTAATTATTTTTACAAAGCTGAGTAATCAAAAAAAAGACTTTAGCATGTACCTCTTGATTTTCTTCTTTTTGGTACATGAAGAAGCTCTGAAAGTTTAAAAAGTCTTTGTTTAACTACATGAGAAATTCAAATACCATCTAACTCAGATATTCATGAAGCCTGTGACAGGGATAGCTTTGTTTCTGTAAGCATCTCATTAACTCATATGCCAAATAGACAGTTGGAAGAAGAGCTTTTAAAAGATGTGATGCTTCATCCCTTCAGTTAGTTTAGAGAAGTGGTTTTCCACCTTTTTTTCATTTGTGGACCCCTAAAAAAATGTTAATAGAGATGTGGACCCCTTTGGAAATTTCAAATGGAGATGTGGACCCCTTTGAATTGTAAGTGTGGGTAGTCACGTTCTTTTGATTCATCATAATCATCTTTCATGGACCCCTTAGACATGGTCTGTGGAGCTCCAGGGGTCCACAGACCATGGATTGAAAACCACTGGTATAAAGAGTTCCCAATCCATGACTGTATCTTTCTGTAAAACAGGGAAAATGAGATTTGGTACGTCATATTTGTAAGGTAGGAAACAGGCAGAACCATGTATTTGGATATGGAAGCCATGTTTATGGATCATAAAACAGAAAAGACACAAACCAGTATTTCCCTTTTCTCATAATTATGCCCCTGGTCTCTGAAGTGAGTATACAAAGAAGGAGGATGAAAAGCAACCAAAGAAATGGAGCACAGAAGAGAAGGACCAGCCAGAAAGGAGATGTGATCAGATCATGAGAAGAATTCCTTTCTTTTGCCAGAGGTCTTTCCGTCATCACTGTAGTTTACCTATCAAAATAATTCTTCTCTGATTTGTGTTTCATCCTATCCCAACTAACACCTACCAATTCATTACTAGACACCTTGAAGGCAGGGACAGATCCACGATTTGGCAAAGGGGGGTGCAGAAGCTGCAATCCCCGCTCCCAGCCTCCCTGCCCCCTACACCCCTGATGTGCAAAACCCACCCCACTGCACCAGTCTCTGGGTCCTTTATTAAAGTCCCCAAGGCATGTAAGAAGAATCTCCCTCTTCCTATCTATACTTAGAGGCACATCTGCTCCCCCTTCTCTTCACCCTGCCCTGTTACTACTGCTTTTCCTGTTGTGGGGGAAGGGACAAGTGGTGGAAGGTGGGGTGGAAGCTTCAAGCTGCTCCTGACTGCTCCAGCTAGGCTACCTGAGGGCTAGGAATAGTAACAATGTAGCAGTGAGATGGGCAGGGAATGAATTCCCCCACCCTGCCTGCTCTCCCCAGGGAGCAGCTGCAGGAAGGGGAACACCCGCCCCCCCACTGCCTCTCCTTTTACTTTTTCTAGCTGAACCCACTCCAGGAGCAGCTTGGAAGCTCCCCCCTGCTGTAGACGAGGAGGAAAACAGCAGCAGCAGCAAGAGGGGAAGCTGGGGAAGAGTAGGCAAAGGAACTGCCTCTGAGCATGATGGGGGAAGGAAGAGGAATTCTTACGTTCCTTGGAGACTTTAAAAAGGTTCCCAGAGCTCCCAGGATGGATCCAATCCAAAAAGAGGTGGGGGAGGGGTGCAGTCTTGGCTGCAGGGGCTGCCTGTCCCTTTTTCAGGCTCTGGAGCCCGGGAGCATGGCCACCTCCCCTTGCAGG
>NW_017728913.1:3134262-3144606 GCF_001723895.1 Crocodylus porosus
CTGACTTCCTGCCCTTTGGGCAGGGGGCTGGACTCGATGATCTCCCGAGGTCCCTTCCAGCCCTGATGTCTATGAAATCTATGAAACTGTACCCGCTCTAGATCTGCCTCTGCTTGAAGGTTCAGCACATCTTTTAGGGGGAGAAAAATTAAATCAAGACCAGAACTTACAGGTTTGAACTGCAGGGTTGCCCATGAAACAGAAATTCAGCTCCTGCTCACCTCTAATCGTTATGAGCATTTTTACACATTCTCTGGGGTGGTGGTGGTGGGGAGAGGGGACTTTAATTTAAGTGGCTCTAAGAGCCACTCTAATTAAAGTGCCCACAGTGTCTTGTTTATCAGCATCCCTGAACTTCAAAATGGCAGCAGGGCTTTAGTTAAATGGCCTTTAGTTAAAGTGCCCCTACTGCTATTTTGAAGTACAGCGATGCTGATACATGAGACACGGGGGCTGGCTGCAGCATGCTAATTAACATGGTCCAGCAGACTCAGTTAATCAAGTTTGCTCCAATGCACTGTAATTACAGCTTGTCGGAGCAGCTCCTGGTCACGTCTACAGGCACCCTATGACCCCTCCTGCCCTGAACGTCTATTCTTTTCTTAGCATATGGCTTCACCAAACTCTTGTCAATGCACTACTCTCTGCTGGAACTGGGTCCTGAAGCCATGGTTCTTTAAGCAGACATGTTGGCTAGGCAAGCCGTCCCACACATACCTGTATTTAACTCAGTTCTGACTTTCTTCGCAGGTCACAATTACTTTAAAATCATTTGATCTAAGAATAGTTCCTTTGTACATGCAGCAGTAAGAAAATAGCAAGCTGCTTCCAGATATTGTAGCTAGAGAGAGTGCTCACAGCTTTCCTTCCACAACACATTGTTCCTTGCACACTTCCCACAGGCAACGTCATCTGAGCCCTAGAATGCTGTTTCTGCAAAAAGAGAAAGAAAGCTTGATGACAATGCTAACTGGCAGCTGTTTGCACCTTTTTATGACTGGAGTATCCGTACTGGTCTCTACTAATGTGCTGGTTACATACATCTCTCATGTGATTCTGTAACCAGTAATAACTACAACTTCAGTGTAAACTCAAAGGCTAGGTACAACACACTCAAAAAGCCAGAGGCAGAACTGATCTAAGTCAGGGGTTCCCAATGTTTATGTGCCCAAGGAGACATTCAAATTTAAAAGAAAAAGCAGCGGGTGCCAATATGATAGCATTTTTTTTGTTGGAATTCTGATTGTGAAAATACGTGCAAGCACCTAAATAAACCTGGGGTGGGGGAGGGGGCACTGTGTTGGGAACTGCTGATCTAAGTTATGCGGTTTTCTGTAAATGGCATAGTTTAGATCACTAGCAAACAGAACACACATTCGCCTTTCGGTTGAGGGGGGAGTGGAGTATGTGCGTGTGTGTGTGGGGGGCGGGGCGTAAATCTTAGATCAGGTTCCACCATTTTTAAACTAGCCTATGTGTGCTGAACTTATGTTCTGTTGTTGGTATAGACCAGTTTCTTATCACTTATGTTGGTAAAAGTGTAATGCCTGGCCAAAAGGCTTTTACTGGGACTGCTCTCTTAGACCAGCTTGGGCAGCCTCTTACCTACAGCCACTCCTCTCTCTCCTCAGAAGTTATAGGCTGTCTGTCTGCTTCAAAAGAAGAGTAGCTGCTGCCAGATACTTCACAACCTATAATCAACATCTTACTAAAAACCTCCACAAGATGAACAACATTTTATTAACCAAGTTAATGTTTGCTTTCCAGTAATGGTCATCACTCAAGTGAGCACTATTCACACTCTGAGAATGTTACACCAATAGGGCTCAGGCACACCACTACTTTGCAGGCAGTTCCTACCAGCTGAACTGCTCAGAGCTCCTTAATGTGTAGCTGCTCTCTGCTCTTCTTCAAAAAACAAAACGCTTTGCATTTACATAGCACCTCCTACAAAAGGATTTTAAAGCTCTTGCAGCACATTGGACTTTAACTAAAAGACTTCACTAGTCTCAGAATTCCTAAGCAACAAGCCACAGATCTAGTTCTGTGTTACCTTTTGCTACAAACATGTCTGTTTCACACAGGGAAATCCATAGCAGGGAATGAGATTATAGGCATGTGTCATAGGCTCCTGCAGATGTGCATATAAAAGTGTGATGGGATCTGATGCACGATCCCCACAATCACATTTCCTGCCATGTCATATGTGCATGGCAGGAGTCGTGATTGTGGGATAAAGCATCAGATCACCATGCCTTAGTGCCAAGTGCAGGGGGTGTCCAGGATCCTGATCTTTGGGACCCCTGCACCAGCAAGTAGCAAGCTCCTGTGGCTGAGAGCCCAGATCAGCTGCCTGGACTTGTTTCAGCCTGGTCACAGATTCAATTATTGGCAAGACATATTTTGCGTGATAACTTTTTGGCTCATTCCTTGTTTTATCATACTATTAACTGCATTAGCATGTGGCTGGATAACTAGTTAAGATGTGATTAACTGGTTAATTACACTTAAGTGTAACATGTCAGGGGTAATACGTGCACTTTTTGGTTAGTCTTAAAAAAAAGGTGCAAATCTACCCTGCCTTCTAATTGCTTCTGGAAGACAACAAAAATAGTTCCCTTAGGAACCCTCTGTTTAGCTGTCCCAGTGTTGAGTGGCACAGAAATAAAGACCTCATCCTCCAAGATGATGAGTGCTCAGTACCTCACAGAACATGGCTAAGTCACTCACGTTCTCTTTCAGTGAGAATACTAAAATATATCTTCTATTTTGCATCACTACTGCTAGTGTCTCAGTCTTTAATGACATCACAACATTCATATTCGCTAGGTTACAGAGTCTTTAAGAGCAGCCAATAATTTTCATGTAAATTATCTACCAGAGAGAGCCCATATGGCCAATATAATAGAAACATATTGACACTGGCAAGAAATGTTAATTAAACATTTTAGATAAGGGCTACAAAGTTCAAACAACATACATCCCTTAATTCCAAAGGCATAAGGTTTCACAAAATTCAGATGTAATGGACTATAATATTGCATGTAGTCTGGGTTTTTCCCCATAGTCTTTTAAACATGCTAGTAGATAGACCATGTTTGAAGATGATAGAATGATAATATAATAGGCCATAATAAACTGAGAAAAAAACACTTTTCCTTTTTCTCCTTATTACTATCGCAAGTGTCTATTTCCATTACTGGGACAAGCTGTGTCAGTAAATGTAAGCATTTGAATAATTACTTGTGGGATCAAGATAAACATCTCCTCATTAACTAAGCTCAGGTTTGTTGTCCATCACTAAGCTGCATCCCTCTTCTACCCTCTGTCTTGTCCCTGTGATTCTGAAAATATTTGTGCTTCGTTTCAGGTGTACAAATCTGAAAAAAAAAATGTTTCAGTGCTTCCAGTGCAAACCATAAGCTTTTTCAAATACTGTTTCTTATTACATGTTTGTAGAGTACCTAGCAAAATTGTGTTTCCCCTCTTCACTGGGTTTTCTGAGTGCTACCAAATTGCGAAAAAAAAATCAGTTATCAACATCCTACTCTAAATGATCCACAGTCTGGATACAACTTTAAATAATAAACAATGTCCAGTAGCCTCTGAACCAACAATCTACTACCCGTGAAGTAGTGATGATATCCACTATGACTCTTTGATAAAAGCGATGAACACTGCCAGAAAGTCCCCATGAATGCAAGAAGACTGTGTTTCTCAGTATTACATAGTATAAAAAATACGAGCAATGAAAAATGTTCTGTATTTAGACTACGTTCATCTTCTGCCAGTCACCCACAGCATTGAGAATGGGGTCTTAGGCATGTGAATAATTCACTGGTGGAAGTAGTCATACTTGTTTTGATTCAACTGTTCATGTAAGTAAAATGACATGACTCGTGTATCTAAATATTTGCAGGATTAAGCTCTTTATCTGCTTTTCCCAAACCTGATCATTGCATTTCACTGAGGTATACATAAAATTTTGTTTGAGCACTGAAAGATGACTTTTTACCCCCTTCTGTTTTAAAGAAACATTGCTCTGTTCCCCATGAGGAAATTAAAGAGAAAACTCGTGGTGAAAAGACATTACTTGTCACACAACCAGCCTGGAACAATAGTGTTTGTTCAGCACATATCTGATCAAGCTGTTATAACACTTTAACTTTGTAGTTTAGCCATTTCCGGGAACGTGCTCAGGGTTGAGATGAGAGATCACACTGAAACCAAGCTCTGTACAGGCATTAGCAAGATCAGGTAGCACCTGTTTGGTGGATGGAATAATTAAATATTTAACAAGAAGAGTCAAATGCAAGTTAAAAAAATGGGGGACAACTGCCTCTGCTTAATACCCGAATGAAATAAATTTGGAAAACTGAAACAAAATGGAGTTACCTCTGGAAGAGGAGGATAGCACTTTTACCAACATCTCCTTGTCTGATGATTCAGGTAAGAAGCTATGGTTATCCAATTATACAGCAATATAAATTTCATTAACTAAATAGTACTATTAGATGATACAGGAAGTCTGTATGCTTATGAACACATTTCTCTATCATTCTTTCTTATCAACTAGAGGAGAGTTTTTACAAAATACCTTCAGGTGAACTTTTCCAGTTATAAGTAAACTGAGTGGCTGTAATTGAAAATTAAAGTTTTGGAGAGACGGATACGGTTGAGGTGGTTGTCTGAATAGGATATGGTAACGTGTAGTCCCACTTTGAAAGTACATTATCTGTTGCTATCTTAGTAGGAAAAAGTATGGCATGTTAACTCAGCAGCTGCACTACTATTACAGAAAACAAAACAAAAGATTCTCATCCCTATCTTAATAATACAGAATTAGCTGTATTCGACATATAGCAGAAGTATTACAAATTAATTAGCAGCAGGAAAAAATCAATCCATTTAAATCTCAATTGTAAAAACAATTAAACGCTTTAAGAGAACTGCAAGGGCAACTTTGTTCTTTTCTTCCTTGTACACCAAAAATGATTGGGAATGAGAAATAGGATATTTCTTTTTAGTGGAAAAATCGAATGCATTAATATGCATAATTTAAAAAATATGTAAAAAGGACAGATTCTTTGGCCTTACTGCTGTATACTAAGGGGATTTATACAAGCTAAGATTCTGGCTCATTGATTACTGTATAAACCACAGTCCATACCCCTCCTCGATAGTAGAACTGTAACAGAGGGGTCTGGTGCCTTTAAGAGGGAACAGTCTACTCTGTTGAGGAAGCACAGCTGAACGGTATTTGGAAAAGGATGGAGTGTCCCACTGAGATCTTAGAACAGGGCTGAATTAACTCTTTAGTGGGCTATAGGCAAACAAATTTGTGGACCCCAAGCTGGTCGAGATCCCCCTTCCCACCCTGGTGCTGCTGCCCACAGGAAGCAGGGCTTGGAGCCGCTGCTAAGATGCAGTAGAAAGGCTGACAGAGGGGAAGGGAAGGGAAGAGAGGTGAACAGGACCATTCACACTGCTGCCATGGAGGGAAGGACCAGGGCCCCACAACCGCTCAGGGCCCTAGGCATGTGCCTAGTTTACCTATGCGTTAATCTGGCCCTGCTTAGAACCCCAGTATAGCAAGAGCAGGAAGGCTGCAAACTGTGAAGGAGGAGTTTTGTAAGCAGGAAACAAGCTGTGAACGGAACAAGCTTGCTATCCAGGAGCCAGAGCTAAAATGCTCCTCTCCTAGTACTGGGGATGGGGCAGAAGAGTTTGGTTTTGTTTGTTGAAGTGTTCATTTGCTCACTGCTCAAAAACTGTGCTTTATTTGGGAAGACTGACTGGGGAGCTCCTTGGAATACAAACTCAGCTTGTGGAAACCCCCAGGTTATGCAACCTGCTTGTAGGAGCTAGCATTTTTGTTGTATATAATATCCCAAAATGCTACATAAATACAACAATTGCAGGTGATTCAATAAAAAGATATCACCCAAAAGATTCCTTACTTTTCACGTGATTCCTGGACCATCACGGCTACATCCCTGTAACACTACCATGTAGAGATAACATAACTCATACTTTTAGATTCTCTTGAGAAGCTAAATATAACTTGTTTAGTGCTTTATAAAGCACATATAACCATAATGGGTAAAAGCTTATAAAACCAATTAAAATTACCATTTGCATAAGCTGCCCACAAGTGAGATAACTTTATAATGATGGGGGCAAATCCCAAGTTATGTAGGGCCCTCCCTCATAGTGGAACTAATACTGTTCTCCCATGCAATGGGTGCTGGACTTCAAATGAAAAGGACATAAGAAAACACAATTTTATAAAGACTTTTTGGAGGGGTGACATATAGGTAGTAGCATGTCAAGGCTTGACCAGGTGTGACATCAGAGAATGTACTATAGTGCCCATTTCTAGTCTTCTGTCTTTTGGTGAGGTAAGCTGGGATGCAAAGTAGCTTCTAAGGGGTAGTTTGGTATATAGACGACATGCAATACACAGCTCTTCAGGCTGGTTATGAAGGCTTGGTCTTAGCACCTTCCAAAGGAGTACTGCAAAATGTTTAAAAAATATTAATGAAGTAACTCTCACTGCACACTTGTCAGGTAGGAGAATGTTTTGATCACCATCCTTCAGATAAGAAGACAGAAGCACAAGGAAGTTAGATCATACATTATTAAAGTGTCTACTGACAGAAATCTCAGTTTTCAGGTACCTAACTTATGGCCTGGGTTTCATAAGAACTGGGTGAAAACACTCAGGTGAAGTCAACGGGCGCTCCAGACAATGGAGTTTTGATTTGACAGTGGCTAAAGACTGCCAGCTCTTGTTGATTTTAACAGTGTAGTTGCTGATAAGTTGTACAAATAAGCACCTCAGCTTAGACACTTGTCCTAAGTGACCTGACCAGTGTTAGATAGGAACAGAACCTAACATCATAGCCCATTTCTCCAACCCCAATCCTGTAAGGCCCCTAATGGCATCACACAAATACTGCTGCTGCTGATGCCATTTAAGTACAGCTAAAATGTGTAATTTTGTGGGCAAATCTACACGATATTAGTGCGATTCAATGGACTCTGGCAGAGTTTGTGTTTATGCATGTGCCTGGGATTGCAGCATATTGAGTCAGGTCAGAGCAGTCCCAGCTGCCAGTCAGGGGCTGCTCCAACCTGGCTCAATGTGCTGTGGAGGGTGGGGCATGAGGGTGCTTCAGTGCAGGGCTAGCCGGCACCCTCATGCCCCAACCAGCCCCATCAACATCTGCACACACGCATTGTGGCGCACTAAATAATGCCATCATAGGATACTATTGTATTTATAAGTACTAACCTATGTCAGTGTTTTTAGTTTACTACAGCCTAATAGGGCTGCATGTGTAGATGCTGAGACTTTACTGTGGAGCTAATTATGCAACTATGCAGTAACCATCTCATGTAGATGCACCCTGTTAGGAGTAAAAAACAAAAAAACGAAAAACCAACCCCCCCCCCAACAATAACAACAAAAAAGCCGTGAGCTCAAATATAAAACCACAACCTGGAAATAAGCAGGTGCTAACTCAAATAAGTATGTTTTGCATTGAAATGTACCACATTCGGGCTTCCGTGGCACCAGTAAATCCAGAGATGAAGGACAGGTCTACTACTGACCTAGATTTTTGTACCAGGGGTCTTAATTAATTATTGCAGGAGCAACAATTAATAAAAGCAGAGGAAAGAGAAATTAAGACTTACTGCACAGAAAAGAAAGTACATTCAGATGCAATTTTTAAATCAGAGGAATAAAGGAGGCAGGCACACATGGAAATACTTAGCTAGAACCACAGGAACAGCATGAGTGAATCCAACCCTCTGTCCATCTCATCTCAGGTCCCGACAGTGGCAAACAACAGGTGCTTCAGAGGGAGGTTAAAGAAATATCCTGCTCCCAGTAATGACTGGCTAACCACTGAAACATAAGGTTTTAGATGTTTTTCAAAGCTTATGTTAGCACTAATGTTATAACTTTGTAGGACAGAAGCTGTTAAAGAAAAGGGTTAAAAAGCTGTTAAACCTCAAGTAGCTGTTAGACCTCAAGTAGCAAAACTGGGCCAGGGTGAGAGAAGGAAGAGTATAAGAGAGTAAGGGAGAAAAAAAATCCCTAAAACAGACTACAGCAAGCCCAAAGAGGGAATCAAAATTGTATCTGTAACTTGAAACAAATTATAAGGAAGTGGACTTTTCTTGAGGATGAGTTGATGTGATGGCAGAAGCAAATGTTCCAGTAATTAAAATTTAAGATCACAAAGTGGTACTAGTCTTAACGAATTGTTATACTATTTTTTCTACCCGTATTAGACATTTAAAAAAAGCAAACTTAAGAAATACTGATGAAGGTAATGTGTAGCCTAAAAGAAAAAGAATATGCTAAATTTGTGCTTGTAACATATCAGAAAAACAGACGTGAACTTCAAGTTTCCATGTCAATGGTTCTTTACTATCAGTGCAACAAAAACCCAGCAGAACTGTGGCTAAGCAACAGGGGTTACTGATTCTGATTAGTTGAGTGCAAGCTATGAATATTTAATATCTACTGCTCTTTCATAACAGCAGCATTTCTCTACTTTGTTGTTAAATACCCAGGTTAGGAGAAAAAATCCTTCTCCTTTTAATGGAAATCAGACAATGAATACAAAACAGTAGAAAGAGATAAGCTTCTCTATCACTATATTAGCACTGACTTCTAGGTCCATATAGAAGCTATAGGAAAGTGGTCATTTAAAATACTTGTGAAATATTTGCACGAGTTAAGAAAAAAAGCAGACCCTTTCTTTCACTGTATCACTATGCAAACATAAAGAAATGTACAGACCCAAATATAGTCTAAATTTCCCTTTATACAACCATTTAAATGAAATGGTAGCTTCAGCACTACGGGTGCTTGTACACATGCAGGACGCCTGCTCTGATGTGTTCTAATTAGCATTCCTGCATTTCAAAATGGCGTCAGGTGCACTTTAACAAGGTTCACTGAATAAGATTTATTTAAAGTGCCCCCACCACTATTTTGAAGCATGGGACACTGAATACATGAGACGCTGTAGACATTTTAATTAGAGCAGCACCTGAGAGCCACACTAATTAAAATACCCCTTCCCCCAACCAAGGAACACAAGTACAGATGCACTATAGTGTTAACTGTAGAAGCTAATGTATTACCATTCTGTGCAGAACATCAAAAGTAAACAGAGCACAGGTTTGTGGGGTTTTTTGTGACATATATATATTATATAATATTCTCTCTCTCTCTCCCTGTATATACGTAATATCCAGGAAGGGTAGGGTATAAGACATGAATTTCTAGTGAAGGAAAACTTAAAGACAACTCCATCACCATTCTCTGTAGTTCACACTTTCCTTCAGGCTTTATGTATGTCAAAGCAGCAAAAAAATTTATCAACATTTGTGACAGGGCCAACATTAGCAACATTTAAAAACTTGCATACAATTTATGGCTCTCATCTCTAGCTTGATGAAGCCAGGGTAGATTTGCACCTTAAAGACTAACCAATGTAGATATATATAGCACAGGCTTTCATGAGCTGAAGCTTACTTCATTGGATTCTGTGAAAGGGCATGCACAAAGCAGCAGATAAGCAGAAGGGTGAAATTAGAATGTAAAAGATAAGGAAGAGGGAGGAGAAGGGGAGAGGCAGGCAGTGCTGGGAGAGGCAAATAAATAAGCAGTAAATTAGTAGGAAGAAAGGAGTCATCAAAGCTTACCTAGGTAATGGGATAAGAGTCTATAGTCCCTGTTTTAAACCATACTTAACACAACCCAGTTTGTGAATGATTTCTTGTTCCACATTTCCTGTTCAAGTTGTTTTTTAAGAACAGACTGGTTTCTAAGAACAGCCACCCTCAAGTCAATGATCAACTGTCCAGGGAGGTTAAAGCGTTCTGCCAAAAGCCCATGTGTCTTTCTGAAGCTAATGTCAGAGCGGTGATCATTAATTCTGTCATGCAGGGATCCTTTCACATCTGTGTGATGTAGATAGCAGAGGGACACTGTAAACAGGTGATTGCCTATATGATACTGGTGGAGTTGCAAGTGAATGAACCTTGGATGTTAAAATCTGTGTAATTTGTCCGGTGATGATGTGGTCTATATTGATGTTAGCGCACAGAAGGCATCTGGGTCCATTGCAAAGCCCGATGCCTTGATAAGATGGGAAGTTAGGTAGCCTGTTGCTTGAGAGATACCATTTGAGGCTGGGGTGCTGCCTGTAAGCCAGGGCAGATGTGTCCCCCATGACAACTTTGACACATTTAGCTTCACTAGAAAGCTGGGAGCCTACAACTATAGTACTCAATTTAAGATTGAAACACCCCCCCCCC
>NW_017728913.1:3145367-3151107 GCF_001723895.1 Crocodylus porosus
GTAATCTGTCTTCATGGAGGATGTTAGTGTACAGCTCCCGCAGATGCTCAGTGGCGGGGGGTGGGAGCATGGCAAGAGCGTGCGTGGGGAGAGAGCATGGGTTCAAATATTCACGCTGTGACTATTCGAAACTGCGCATCATGAATGGCGAGAGTTTCCTGTAATGTTCTTTATAGCTTGTAATCTGTCTTCATGGAGGATGTTAGTGTACAGAGATACGACATCCATGGTATCTAATACTTTGTTAGGTGGAAGCTTGTCAACAGAAACAAGTTTCTTAAATCTCTGGCATCTTTCAAGCAGCTTGCAGCTCCAGTGGCACATGGAAATGGGGAAGAACCCACGTAGTCAGAAACTCCGTCTGTGATGGTGCCAATGCCAGAGACAGGGGGCATCATTTGTTTGCGGATCTTGGTTAGTAAGTAAAAAGTTGCCTGGCCTGGGCTTCCAGGAGCTGGAAACAGTAATCTTCTCCTGTGTTTCCCAAGGTAGATCCTGTAAGAATGTATCCAGTTCCTTCTGCTGTTGTGCTGTGGGGTCCTCTCAAGAGTCTGTAAAACCCCATGTTAGAAAGTTGTCTCTTGGCTCCCTGTTTTGTCCATAAAAATAGTGGCACCCCACCTTATCAGCCTGTTGTATGGTAATATCCAAGTTGTTTTCAAGGCTGATTACAACTCTCCATTTGAGCAAACTGAGATTGTAATGTAAATGTTGCTTCTCTACAATCTCAAAGTAGTCATGGAGGAAGAAAGAGTTTATATACAGGTCCAGAGTAGGGCTGTAGCCTTCAGGTACAGTCCAGGAGCTGTCTTTCTTGAGCTTTGTATGAGTCTGGTCTGTGTCCAGCTGATCTAGCTTGAAGACATAATCAGAATGTACAGGCAACACCCACTTAATGCTCTTAATTGGTTCTGGAAAAAATGAGCGTTAAGCAGAACAGTGCTAAGCGAAACCCATTTCCCCACAGGAATTAATGTAAATAGAGATAATTAATTACTGCCACTTCTTACTGCAGCTTCTCAGCACTGCCACCTCTTCCGACCCTTCTGCCTGGCTGGCAGCCTCTCCGGCCCCATGTGCCAGCCCACACATGCCAGCTCTGCACTTCTGCAGCTTCACCCTGAGTCCCTGCCAGCCCTGGCCCTGGGCACTGGCAGAGGCCCCACACTCACGCCTGTTGTGTCCGCCCCCCGCCCCACCCCCCCAGTTGGTGCTTCTCATTGCTGCTGCTTCTCCCCACCGCCCCTGTCCACCAGCCACTCTGGCGCTGTGTGCCAGCCTGGGTCCCTGCTCCTGCTGCCCCACCCTGGGCCCCTGCTGGCCCTGGCCCTGCGGCACCAGTGCAGGCTCCATGCTTATTCCGACCCACCCACTGGCTGCCACCCACCCACTTGCTGCCACTCATCGCTTCTTGCCGCTGCTTCGCTGAGTGCTATAACGAAACTGGCTCAGCACTAAGTGAAATCAGGTATTAATTTTAAATAAGTGCTATAGAAAAACAGCGCTAAGTGAAACCATGTTAAGCAGGGATTGCCTGTATAGTATTAAACAGAAGGCAATTTGTGCATGGCAGTCAAATGTATGTTCAACCCTTCTTTGCAAACAAAATGGGTTATTCTTCATACAAATGTATTTCTAAGCAACCAGAATGACCACGCATTTGCTGCATGTATATGTACAAGTGAGGGTGCATGCAGGCACATATACTTGCACAGGCAGGTGAAAGTTAATTCCTTGAAAACTTCTTATTGAAATAATTGCCTTGTAGTTAAAGAAAGAGTGAATGATCACTGGCAATCTCTTTGAGGTCGGAACTGTCTTCCGTATTTTGCGTGTAAACTGCATAACAGAATGGGGTGGAGCTTATAGGCAGTACTGAAATACAAATGATAAATAATAAGAGATAGATCAGTTACATTAATGAGTCGCTGAACTCATTCATGCAGGCAACAGCTTGATTTTATTTGACACACAAAACTGCTATTTTAAAATTGTTATTGAATAACATTAATCATGTGCATCTATACTTGTTCTATTCTTGATGCATCTAAATAATTTTAGCTGCCACTAAAATTGCACAAAGGTGCCACATGTTACATGCTTCTTATAGTTATTGGCAAAGTGTAAAAATAATTGTAAAGGTTTCTAGCAAAAACAGTAATACCTGAAAATCTTAAAGGCCATCTGTCACCTCTACAGATAATAAAGAGTAAATCTGCCATTAAGGGCCTATACTAGTTAGCATTGCAAGTAGAAAGTATCAAGCTGTTTATACTCCTTTTAATCTTTTTGTTTGCCATCATAATATTAGTTAAAAAAAGAAATGCTGCGGTCTAAATAGTGATGCGTCATATTCATCTCATCAAAACAGAAAATACATCCTGCCGTGAAGGAAAGGGGAGCATGTATTTCTATTCTAATGGTGAACAGTGAAGCCTCTGTTATCACTCAATATCAGCAGACACCTCCTGTCCCTATAACACTGCCAAAAAGGAAGTGAATGGTTTACGAGTTTATACTGCGCATCATGGAAAAAACATGATGCACACAAGGGTTTGAGAAATAAAACATCTGAGAATGTTCACCAGCAGAGATGACAGGCTTTTACTGTCTTTTGTCACTACAACCACAGTGAGATTCTCTCACACTGTATCAGTCATATAATTGTACACATTCACCCACTCAAATAATCTTGACTCTTAATGATATTTTACATGCTAGAAAGCCATTATTATTATATGGAAAATAGTCTTTTCAGTGAAACTGCAAAAATTAATTCCTTTTGCCAGAAATGTCAGTTAGTTTTAGGAAATCTTAATTGGAACTTCGGATACATGTAAGTATAGATAATTACATTTATATAGTAAAGCTTGCTGTTCCTGTAAGTTGCAGATAATACGGGGCACAGTATCATGACTACCTCTCCCAGTCTGGGAAAATGCCTTAGAGCATATTATAAAGAGAATTAATAAGAAAAAAAATGGATTAGCACCGGTTCTTAGTTACATCTCAGTCAGTTGTGACTTGAGGGTCACTGATGTCTTGCTAAAAAGTATAAGCTCTCTGTGTGTATAAATCTTCAGTCAGAAAATCCACTTAGCTCAAGTAAATGATCTAGTGTGTAATGTAAAAACAGTTTAATAAACAGAAGCTGAACAGTGGAACATTACTTAGGGCAGTAATAAAAAGAATCCTCCTTTTTTTTTTAAAAAGAGGAACAAGTGACTATTAGTATCTTGGTGTGCTGTTTAACAATCTATTGCAGCGTCTGCAGTAATTAATAAATTATTTGCATTAATGGCACACATTTTCTTCAAGACAGAGGACAGAGTTCATAAAAAAGAAAAAAAAAATCGCCAACAAAGACATTTGGCATAAAATGCATTAATAGATCTCAACCTTCTGGTGAATATTTCAGACACTGTCTCTACAACTCAAAATAAACAACGGAAATCAAGGATGACTAATTTGCATGTACTCATATGTAAATTAGTATCTGGCCTTTTACATTTGTTCTTTTCAGTAAGAAGGGAACCAGGTGGCAGCAGAGCTGCTTCTAGGTCCCTGCCAAGGAAAAGTTAATTTTTAGAAAGGCAAAAATGATTGGATCTGGAAGAGGGATTTGACATCATATATGTGCATGTGATATCAGACACCAATTGAAATCATTATCTGTACAACTAATAGTGAAGAGAAAAGAATATAACCCAGTAGTCAGCTTGTTTTGTTTAACATGTCTCAAAGGGAACGCTTATGTACTGATTAACATAGATTTTTTTTGGTAAAAGCTTAGGTATAAGGCATGGGTTAGCACTGTTGCTTTTTTTATCAAATATTTTGAAGAAGGTGCTGAATATAATGAACCCCTTCTGCCTGTACTTAGTACAAGAAACACTCTGTAAAAGGTGTTTCAAAGATGGGCTGGATCCAGCCTGAAGACCCCATCACCTGGACCCCAAGTGCTGCCTGCGGTTCTCAGAATCGACACAAAGGCAACACGTGGGGCATAATGGATAGCCCCTGTGTGACACACATGGCACCTGCCATGACCACTTTGGGACAGCATGCAGCACCTGTTCCAGCTGTTCTATGTCAGATCTGGCATTGCCTCCCAGAGGCAATGTGGCTCCCGATCAGGTGGAGCAGGACCATGCTGCACATGGCATCCACACTAGTCACTCTTGGATATGCACTAGATCTGACACACGGGTCAATCTGGCCTGTAGACCAGACCCATGCCATTTATCTAGCCTATGGGGATGGATGAATTTGACATACCTGGTCTATACTAATAGTTCTGAAAAGTAAGTATATTTTGTATAAAGGGGTTAGTAAAACACCATGGACCAAGGAAGTCTGATGAGCTACACAGAGAATTTATTTAGCCTGTTTTACCCAACCTGTTTGGATTCTAAAACATGCTCTTTCAAAGTAAACTGTAAGGCATAACTTCACTTGGGATTATGTTTGCATTACTGTTATTTGCAATATAGTTGTGAATGCAAGGTGGTTATTCTTCAGATGAGGACAGGGATTATGTTCACTGAGGTTCCAAACTGTGCAGCTCACACAGAACCCAATCTTGCTCTGTGGACAACCTATACATGAATTAGTGAAGAATGAAAATAAATAAGGCCAGTGACAAAGGAACTAGGTTTAGCAGATGATGTGTTGATTTCACAACTTTTAAAAAATGTTATTTTCCAATTTATCACCCATTTACTTGAACACTCTGATGAGAGAACTTGGATTTGTAGACATGTATACAAGTAGACTGTATATACTCTTTTAAGATGTAAATAATTCTAAAAGTGATTCTGAATATTTCCCAGAATCTATACTGATAATTTAAAAATCAAACAAATAACATACTTACCGCAGCCCTTGTTCTGCTGAAAGCACGAAAATATTATCCATATTCTGTCAGCTTCTGATAGAGCCAGCTCACTCCCACTGCATTTTCTTGACAATCATTTACCTTCACTTTCCAGATATGCAGTCCCATATGCACAGTCGGTCAGCTGGTAAATGAACACCCTCTATTAGATAGTACCACATGCATTCTTACTTCCAGCTTCCCTGCCCCACCTGTCTAGCATACTGACCAGGCTCCTGTCCCCTTTATACTTGTGTCTTACTGTCCCTATGTATTCATAAAGGAAATATTCTCCTCCTTTTTCCCCATCTAGATCTCAGATTGTTACAGATGTTACAGTCAACTGAGCATCCCCCAATCACTTGCCCAAGCTTCAAAAACACTGAGTCACAGAATCTGTTAGATTCTGATGTGGGAGGTTAGAGAATCATTCAATAATCAAGGTGCTTGGACCAGCAGAGTTCAATTCTTTAGTCTGCTGCAAACAGCCTGTGAGTAAGTGAGTTTGGGCAAATTATTAGTGTTTCCATTAAGGGTGGCGTAAGGACAGGTACACTAAAGATTGTGAGACACCCACCTCTGGCCTGTGTGATGAACCTACTCCGCCTAGGAGCAGCACTCAAATGTTCTGCACTGTTCCAGGCAGACTGCCTCCCTAACTCAGAAACATGGCACCACATGAAGGCTGGGGGGTGCACTAAACCTCATTCTCCTTAAACAGTGCTAACTAGTCCATCAAGAGCACTGAGGGGATACGGGTACACTGCTTTTTCTTTAGGAGGCAGTCTTTGTGCTTGTCATTTCTAAGTATGGTAAGTTTACTGTCTTGATGTGGTCTGAGATACTATTGTAATGATAGGAATC
>NW_017728913.1:3151207-3154621 GCF_001723895.1 Crocodylus porosus
ATATCTGAAAAAGGACTTTTTGTTGTCCTTGATGCTTGAAGCTAGTTGGAGTTCAGTTGCAGCCTTAGCTTTCCTGGTTTGCTCCCTGCAGGACCGGACCAGTGCAGAATAATCCTCCTTGGAGGTGAATCTAGATGTGCTAGTATAAGATTAAGGGTACCAAAAATGAATATGCTTGATTATGCTATGATAGCACTTCCCAGGAAATATTTATCCAACTCTCTATGGATCCTTAAATATTTACAATATCAAGAATTATTGGGTTGACTTTTGTATCATCTGGGTTACTAATGGCTGAATCCTCAAAACTAGGCAACTGCATAAAGAAGGGAGGGAAGGGAAGTTTAAGCCTTCAATAGGATAAAACACCTTATTTCTCTCCAAGGGCTAAGGCAGTAAGTATCAAAAAGAGGCACTTGAAAACATCCTCACCCAAACTGAACACAGTAAAAGACCCCTGTAAACATTCCCTTACAATCAACTGAAAACCCTGTCAGAACCTCCAATCCAGCTTACCCAAAATAAAAAAATCATAATTGCAACAACTGACTGCTCCAGAAAAGAAAGGATTTACAATCTAAGGACACACATTGTTACAATCAATTATATTCAAACCTAGGAGAAGTTTACACCAAGCAAGACACCCACTCCATCTTTAGAAAATAAAACAAAACATAAAACCAAAACTGTACAACTGCAGCTAATTTTGTGAGCCAACAATAAGTTTCTACAAAATAAGAGTAGCAATTAGATTAGGCAGTCTTTCCTATTGTTCTCCTTTGTGTTGCATGTGTATACTTGTAATCATAAAAGTGGAATGATTATTGTTAAGATAGACTTTATTTCTGAAACTAACTATGAGGTCTCATGGTTTTACTGTGCCAAAGATCACTATAATTTGTAGAGAAGCCTGGGTAAAATCTTGATTCTCACCCCAGGCTCCTCACAGCTCTGAGGTTTGTGAAGAGATGAATGCTTTCAGTTCCCATTCACTTAAATGGGAAACGAGGGTGTTCTACATTTTGCTCAGCAGCTGAAGGGCCCAGAATGGAAGGCAGGACAGCACCTCATTTCTTTCCACCAAACCATCACTGCTGACTAAGGAAGGACACAGGGGTCTGGAACAGATATTGCATAAACTAGTTTGAGACAAATCAGTTAAGTCCAATACTATATTCAACCAGGTTTATCTCAAACCAGTTTTGGCAATTTTGAAACTGGTTTCCATGCACTGAATGTTACAGGTTTCGCCAGTTTCTGATCACTTAAACCAGTGTATATGTAATGTCTGTCCCTAGCCTGGCAGGCTCCAGAGCTCTGGGTCTTAAAACAGTGAACAATGGGAGAGGGAAACTACAGTAATGAAGAGCACCTCCTCAGTTCAAAATCTGTATAGCATATACATGGTAAGAAAACTCCATTTGTATACATAGATGCCCATGTTTGTGAGCCTAGAAGAATTCTGTTAAACATGGGAGAGATGGGCTACGCTGCTGGTTTTCCTGCGGGCAGCACTAATGAGCCAAACAAAGGGGTGACCCTGACCAGTTCCAAAGTGACAGATAAAAGCCTGTTTGCAAGAATTTGTGAGAATGACAGAGTTTAAAACAGGCTTTTCCTGAATGGAAACAGCTTGCAGCAGTTCTAATTACAGTATTTGTGCAATGAGGGTGGGAGGAACAAATCCTTTCATACACTGAGTAACCTGCTCATGCTTACATGAACTATTGCTTGGGAGGTAATAGCCGGGCACTGAGAAGTCATTCATCAACAGAGCATAGTGACATGTGTGCCAAGGCATAAACAGAATAGAAATGCACATTTCTCAAAAAAGTGAATACACATGTGCACGTGAACACACACAAACACACAATAGAAAGTGCTCTTAGATGGAATCTGTAGGGAGTCTAGAGGACAAAAAGAAATAATAATAAACTTGGGCCTCTTCAACATATAATATTTGACTTTGCCTAGTTTTGTGGCTATGATGCATACTAGTAATAACACTGTAAACTTGGAATTAAAAATTACTTTACCACAGCATGTTGCATTGATTACAAGGAATGCAAAAGGCAAGGATTTTTCTTCAGGTCTCCTTACCTGAGAAAGGGTACTTCATACCCCAAAGCTTATCTGTATCCCACTCAACTATACAGCTGGTCCAACTAAAAGCTATCATCCACAAAAATCCTTGCCTCTCATATTTTTCCTGCTCCATTAGAGCTACAATATCATTTCAATTTTACTTGATACACAGAGGATACTGATTACCAGCAGTGAGGCCTTAACTGCTAGCTTCAATTAAGTGGCATTTCTATTTCTGAACTGATAGTATATTAAGTAATTGTGTGGGTTGTAGTTTAACCAGAGGAACATATCCAAATGCAAATAGAAAGAATTTTCCTGAATGTATTTAAAAGGAACGGTATCTGCTTAGTTTAACTAGACACTAGAGGTCTCTCTTGCTCCATCCTTTATTCATTCACCTTTACTTTATTGGCAGAACTGAGGAAGGAGCCTGAGACCAGTTCACCACAATGCAGCGTTACCATGTCACATACCTAATAGTTATGTGGGCTTCATAAAGCCTTTGAAGCACTGTGCAAACACTGCAAAAACAGTAAGCTTAAACAAGCCACACCGCAGTCTACCAATGAGCAAGTCAAACAACACACCAGCTTTATTGCAGATCCTGATCCACATCACACTGCTTAGGAAGCACTGCAAATATGGCTTTAAGCCAAACTTACACTTCTCCAGTTTTGGTGTGATACAATGACTGGGTCAGTTGCAAATAAATCTGAGCAGCAAGGAGGCTGACATAATTCATACTATATGATAACAGTTTTGAGGCCTATTCTATTACCTGAGGATCACTGGAACATAGGATATCCTTGTCCATCCTCTTGCCATAATGCCGGAGCAGTCTATCACCTGAAAGAGCTGTCACTTCCTACGGTGGCTCTCTGCCACCTGAGGATTTCCATCTACTGCTGGAGTCCCCTGGTGCCAACTAAATCAGCCCTAGGACAGAATTCAGAATGAGTACATTGTGGGTAAGAGCAGCCCACCATCCAAGGGGCAAGCACCCAACAGCAGTTTTTATTTTTTAATTAGAAAAATAAAGATTTGGATAAAGCATCCTAGGCAGACATGAATGAAAAATCACTCCCTTAAGAGTTTCAAACAGAGGTTAAAAGGGCTCTTTTTGCAAACTGTTACTTTTAGGTTTAATACTTGCTAGTGCCAATCATCAAAGCAAATGTAAATATACCATTGAGTACAGCACTATGGCCCATGCTCCCAAGCATAAAGGAAGCACACAAAACCAAGCAGGAACACGGTACTAAGAAACAAGCAACAGACAGGCTAAGAAGAGGGCCACTCGCATGATCAGGGGACAGCAGGGCAGGC
>NW_017728913.1:3154927-3156873 GCF_001723895.1 Crocodylus porosus
CTAGATGATCTACTCAGGTCCCTTCCGACCCTAGAAACTATGAAGTTACAAAAAACCTCCAGTGGTTTGAAATTGGTGATCAAGACTGCAGGGATCCTCATTCAGGCAAAAAATGCGGCACCTAACCAGCAGTCTCAGCCCCAGCCTCTATGGGCAGATCCAGGATTTTGAAAAAGGGGGCGCACGTGGTAAGGTTCATCATCATATATAACACAACACATACTTTTCTCCAGGTAAAAAGAAACCAGAAGCCTTCCTAATATGCTAGGGCCACATGACTGTTTAAGATTGACGCAAAAACAAAGGTAACATTAGAATGAGTTAAAAACAGTCTGCAGGGCTATGAAATAGGAGCTATATTATCAGGACTGCAGAATGGCAGAAGAAAGGCTAGCTTGATCAGCGGACCATTAAAAAGGAGTGAAGGTTGTTAGCACCCATTGAATGAATGGTTTTGAAGGATTTGGGTGGGTTATAGCGAGCCACAAATGGACCGCCGCAGCACTGCATGAAGAGAAATGCTGCTGCCGCTGCCCAGCAGCTGAGTGTTACACTTCGGGTGGAGTGGGAAACTGCATCTGTGCACCCCCCCGGGTCCACCTGGCAGGTCTCCTAGCGTGCCTAGCAGCAGCAGCTCTAGGACTGTGCCATGCAACCCAGCAGCAGCGGCTCTACGGCCATGCTACACAGACTAGAAGCAGCTGCCCTAGTGCTACGCTATGCAGCCCTGTGGCGGTAGCGGCTGTGAGGCTGACCTGTGGGTCTGGTGTGGCTGACCGGTGGGCCTGGTATGGCCTGGCTGCCTCCCACACTGCAGTCAGTGGGTCTGGATGAGTTGTCCCCCTGTTGCACAAGGGGCCGTTCAAGCTCCTGGAGGCTAAGTTCCAATTTGGTCCCCAGAAGTGAGTCACACCACGAGCCACAGAGATAAGGCCTTTATTGCTTGCAAGCAGGTCGGCCTGGAGTCATGAGACTCAGATCAAAGCCAACCCCTAGTGCTGGTTCTTCATTACTTATATATCCTGTTACAGAGTACTGGAATCTTCCTTTAGCGCGTGCATACTTTAGGCCAACATAGTTACGAGACTTGGGACTTTCTAACTATGAGTTAGCAGGGCAGGAGAGAAACAAGTTAGCGGATGCCTCTTAAGATATGGCAGGGTAAGAAAAACAAGTTGCCAATGCTTCTCCAGATATGCTCTTGTGGAATGATTAAGCATAAAAGCAAACAGTCTTCGCCCCTGCTTTTTCTACACCCCCACCCCCTTTTAGAGGCAAAGGTACCATATTTCTTCACCTCCCACACACACCTAAGTGTATAGTAGATAGGACCTAACCTAGCGAATACTTTAGCTCATTTATAGGATTGAGTTGCATACACCTATAAGATAGGTATCCTATAAATTTAATTTATCCTCTTACCTATTCAAAACACACACCTTTGCCCCAAAGCAGCAGCTTGGAAACAGGCCTGAATTTAAGCGCCAGGGGCAGCTGCTTTGGGCTGAAACCAACAGGAATAGGCTGCCATCCTGGGGAGGGGTAGAACAATGGGCAGGCCAGGCTCCCTGGCTGCTGCTCACTGCAAAGAAATAGCTTTTCCCTCCCTTCTGCCTGGCAGAAACAAGCTGTGTGGTCTCGTGGAGCGCGTGTACACGCGTAATTACGATACCCCACCCCTAGGCCGTCCCAGGTCGAGCCCTGCCTACACCTACCCCGCAGAGGGGCTGAGCACGTCACATTCCCCCCGAGAGCCGTTGGCCCAGTGGTTGACTGTTCGGTGACGCAGCACAACACGTGACAGTCTTGAGACGCCACCGCCCGCGTACGCAAGGGCGGGGCCACGCTCGAGACAGCGCCCCCTCTCCAGGCTTCAGTGCGAGCCCGCTTGGCCAATCAAGCAAAGAGCCGGAGCGCACGTCAGCGCCAGCGGCTGACTCCCTTCG
>NW_017728913.1:3156973-3176912 GCF_001723895.1 Crocodylus porosus
AGGCGCGGTGGGGGGTGGGGAGCGGAGGCGCAACCGCGACGAGGGGTAGCAGGTAGGGCGCCGCGGACCGCAGCCCGCCCGCGGAGCAGCGCCGCCAGGTGAGGCCGGCGGGGCTGCGGCACCGCATGGGAGTTGCCCGCTTGGGCCGGGATGCTTGGGTGGAGGCAGGGGCAGGGGTAGGGCCGGGGCTGCGGCCTGGGGGGTGGGGTGACGCTGGCCCTGCAGCGCCGGCCCCCCGCCCCGCTCTGACCCGGTTTGCTGTCCCCGCAGAGCCACCCGTGCCCGGAGCCGCGCGCGGCCGAGCCGCCAGCCCCCGGCCCGCCGTGATGAACGCGGACATGGACGGTAACGAGGCTTTTGCTGCTTTGTTTCCCCTGCCCCCTTGTGCCTACACCCAGCCGGGAGGACGTGCAGCTTTGGGGGGGGCCCTGTCTAGCTGTGTGTGTTTTGGTTTCTTCCAGCTGTGGAGGCTGAAAACCAAGTGGAACTGGAAGAGAAAACCCGGCTTATCAACCAAGTCCTGGAGCTGCAGCACACTCTGGAAGGTGAGCAACTCCTGGCTCCTCTCCCTGGTCTGTGGGATCCTTCCCCTCACTGCTCAGGAGCACAGTGCCAAGTGTGGCTTGCAGAGACTATCCCTGGCTGAAGTCTGAGCTGAATAAACAAGTAGCGGGTTGTGCTGTTATATGATTGAAGGGCTCAGGAGAAAATGCTTCTGTGCTTGCTACTAGGATCTGGCCTCCTAGGCTTCTTGCTCTGCATCCAAATTTTACTCAAAATGCTCAAGGTGGACCTGCTGCCTTGTTAATTTCCTTGCCAGTAGGAGCTAGAGACTGGATTACTTTGTCCATGAGCCTGTGGGTGCTTGAAATTCTGCAGCCTCCCATAGCTGCTTCTGCAGTAGCTGAGCATGTGAATGGTTAATGGGATCATGTGCAATGAATGAACTAGTAACATAACCATGTCAGCAGGCAGGAGAAGGATGGTGACTTGCATGCAGTTAAGTGTACAGAGCAAGGAAGTTAGGAAACAAGCTTCTGGAAGGGAGGTGGGGTGTTAATACAGCTTCATTTAGAAAAAGGTTGGGTGATGTTCTTCAGGCAGTGCTATTTTACATGGTGCTGCCATGCAGTCCTGTTTGCCTACAGTAAAAACTCAAGTAATATGATTTAGATGCATCAAATGGCTTGGTTGTTCTAAATAACCAGTATTTGTGTTTTTCTTTAGACCTGTCAGCACGAGTAGATGCTGTTAAGGAAGAAAACTTGAAACTGAAATCAGAAAATCAGGTTCTTGGACAGTATATAGAAAATCTTATGTCTGCATCTAGCGTTTTTCAGACAACTGACACAAAAAGCAAACGGAAGTAAGGGGTTGGTTCCCAAGTGGTGGCACTGTATTGCGGCTGTTTTTTGTTTTAATTGGCATAGGCTACATGAGCTAACATACCTTAGTGTGTGGCTTTCTTGGGTATATGAACATTAACTGCAGTGATAAGCAGAATTAAGAACATTATCATAAACCGGAGACATGAGTTTGTGTGTTAGACTTTGAACAATGTGCAGATGTAGTGTAGAGACTTTATAACTAGACTTGCATATTTATGTTTCAGAAATCAGCAATGAGCATGTCTTGTTAAAACTGGATTCAGTCAGTCAGGTGAAGCAAACCTGTCTGTCAGCTGCCTTGACAGTTTTAGGGTAGTGTTCTTGACTAGCAAAATAATGCACTGTTGTATAAAATGGTGTTGAAACCATATTCAAAATGAATTCTTAAACCTACTTTGCACCACCTTTACTTCATCTCCAGAAAAAACAAGTTTTAGCAAACATTTTATGATGTTATCCATATCCCTCCTAGGGAGAACAAAAAGTATGGTGTGCGTATTTTTTGTTGGTTTGTTTTTATTTTAAACACAATAAGGTTCTCTGAGTAAATAAGGACACAACCTTTACTTTGCAGGGTTTATGGTTCTGGTAGTTTACATAGGTTTTTGTTAGACTGAAAACATTGAACCTAGTTAGTAAAATGCAACTTTTTTTTGTTTTGTGAATGCTGCGTTACTGTGATAAATCAAACTCTTTACAATGTGTAAGGTGGTTTCTGCACTTCAAAGCAGTTTCTCCTCCCCAGTTCTCCGTATCCCAAAGAAGTGTCAAGGACTGCACCACCGTATATGGTCTTTAAAAAGTTTATATTTGAGTTAAGTATTAAAGGATCATGAAAATACTTCGAATAGTAAGCTTAGTAGAAAAATCTGCTCACACTCTGAACAATAGTTCATCTTACTCCTCTGGAAGAATTTGCACTGAGGAACTGAAGATCATACCTTTCTTCAGCTCCTGCTCTTTACCCATCCCCCGAAGTGCCAGATTTCTCTGTACTTCTTGCCTTCTAGCTGCTACTTCTGTTATGACACTGGGGCAGATTGCCAGAGCTAGAAGATAGTGGTATGGTCTCTTTATTTTCACTGGTTTCTATGTCTCTATGGCAACTTCCAATTCCTGCCCTGGTGTACTTTCATGCTCCTAGGAAGGGGTAGAAATTGGCATTTGTAACATGGTGGAGACCATTTACGGCAGTAGAAAATAGTGGATATTGGTCCTCTGTAGATAAGTTCTCAACTGTGGCTACAGCCAGAAATATTCTAGCTCTGACACTGTGTCCTTAAGCAAGCAACTTAATATCCAATTCGACTCCCATATTTAAGGTAGAACATACCAATTAATATTTGTAAAAACCCTTTGAAGACAAAGAGTACTACAGTTATAGAAACACTTTCTGACTCGCCTCCCAATTTAATAAGTATCCAACTTTTAAGTCATCAGTTTGAAACTGCTTATTTTTCTAAAGCCCTGTTTGGACTAAAATTTAACTGAAGCCAGAATTAAACTGTTTGTAGCAAACTAAGTAGTTAAAATGTATCAGCAGCAGTTTCTATGTACAGTTGTGTTGAATGGTTTGTTCCTAGAACTGTAAGTCAGTGAATTAAAGGCAAAAGCATTTCCACTGTAGTTCAGTATTAAGAGTGAAAACACAAAACTGCAAAAGTGGTAATACTACGTATTATCAGTGTTGCGACTTGTATTTTTATTGATGTTACCTACACAGTCTTAAAGGTTTCTCTTGTTAAGCAGTAAAGGGCTTAATTGTGAAGGCTGCATTTTATCACTGCTGTAGTAAATTCTGTAAATTGAAGTGGGGAAAGAAAAAACAAAGGAATTCTGATTGTGTGAGTGGATGTAATGGTGAAGAATTAAAACCACTCAAAAGTTTGAGATTCCTTGATAGCTAAAAACTAGACTTGAGTAGTTCCATGTCACTACAGTGCTGCTGTTCATGAGCTAGATTTTTTTTTTTTTTTTAATGAGACAAGGCTCTAACCTTTCCCAAAAGTGTATTTAAAAGTTACTTTGGTATTTATTTATCACAGCTCAGATGCACAGATTGCAGTAAGCAGGTTGTTCAATACTAAAACATGTGTCTCATGAGTCATGTTCAGAATTAAGAAACAGTGTACTCTGACCCTATTACAAAAAACAGATAAATGTATAGTGGATAGGACCTAACCTGCCCAATTGTTTAGCTCATTTATAGGACTGAGTCGCATACACCTATAAGACAGGTATCATATACATTTAATTTATCCTCCTTTTACCTATTCAGAACTTTGCAAACCCTCCCAAATACTGGTAGTAAGGGATTAATCTGGCTAACGGCCTACCTGTCCAATGTTTGGGTATAAAAAAAAATACCCATGACATTCATTTGAGCTTTTTTTAAAAACAAAACAACTATTAAGTTTTGCTGTTTTCACTTAAAGATATCCACCATTGCCAAATGGCAATGGGGCATTCTGTTGTTAGACTTGAGCTACTCTCCTAAAAATAAATAACTAAATAAAAAAATCAAGTAATCTCAAAACCATTTTTGTATTGTTTACCCTGATAGTGCTATTTTAGCCATATGTATATAGCAGTAGTTATTTCAACCAGCTGTAAACATTTTGCATCTCACTGTGTGGCCTCTGTTTAATTTATGAACATTTTAAAATTGTTGTATTTCTGACTTTACACTAAATAAAAGCTTTTGATTGGTCTTACTTGGTTTATTTTGGCATCTTTAAAACATACTAAAACAGATCACCACTATATCTACTATATATTCCAAAGGTGGGGTAGGGAGATGAGGACACTTGAATAGTTCTACATAAATTAAGAGTATTACTGAAATAGTAGTTATGGATACCAAATGCTGAGATTCCCAGTCCTGAGAATTTTCCAGTACGTTGCTTGGCTGCATGCATCTTGGGCCCTGATTAGTTTAAAGTAAAATGTTTCATGTCCCTGACCTTGTATTTCTGTAAGCCTGTCTATCTGAATGAGAAGAGTCTTGGCAACACAACTCGTGTTCTTGCAACCCAGGCATCTCTGCATGCTTGAGTTTTGGGCAGGAGTACTCGTGATTGTGCCTTGCACCAAAGAGGCTATAAGTGGATCAGTCTTAGAAAGGGTGATAAAATCTATTTGATGTTTTAGAATTTCTGAAATGGCCTCTTGGGGCATTCTGCCTGTTTAAAGTATTTCTCCATGAGAACTGAGTCTTCATAAAGTATCTGGATAAACTGGCTCAGTTGTGAGCTATCAAGGCTTTTTGCATCAGGGAAGCTTACAATCCTGCCAAGAGAAGTAATACACACTTTGTTGTCCTAGGCCTTTGAACAAGACCCTTATTACTATTTAGAGACTTGCAGATAATTTTGGAAACTCTCAACCATTTAACTTGCACATTTAATGGACCTTTTTAATGAAAGGCTTCTTTGCAATAGGTTCTTTAACTACAGAGCACTTTGAAGGAAGTGGTACAGCCTCCAACAGAACAGGTGTAACTGGTGTTGCTAAATGGTGTGCAGAAAAAGGAATTGCCATACTGAATTAGACCTTTGTGAACCCTGTTCTGTAGCATCCTTTATCAGAGCCAAATCTCTGAAGCTAGTGTTTCTGTGAGAGAGAAGAAGCAGGGAGATTGGGCAGAGGGATATATGCTGCAACACTTCCTAGGAAGAGTGACCATTACACCTCTAAAACCATCAGAAATTTAACCCTGATGCTCATGCTGTTCCTCTAAAGGCAACTGAAATTATACAAGTGATATTGGAGCCTTATGTGATAACGTTAGGAACCATTGGTACTACTTACATTTGAACCACTAATACAAGAAATACTAGCATCAGCCAGAATGTAGATATGTGCCTCAATGTAAAAAGGGTTCCAGTTGCACCATGTGAGGCAGAACAGGATCAGTTAAAAGCAGAAGTGTTTCTTGATAGCTCAGAGAACCAGCAGTTGCTACAGGGACTGTATGTCCACACCCAGGATTACTAGTCCCCCTATGCCAAGAAAGAAAAATGTGAAGCCCTCCCTTATGCCTTTACTATGCAACAATCCTTCAATAAGAGTCCACAAAAGACTACTGAGCCCAGACTCCATTCTACTTATTACATGTATAAACATAAAAATAGGTGCTAAAGTGCAATTCTATTCCACCCTGTTTAAGTCCCTAAATATCCATTAAAACATCTCCTCTAACACACCCTCCTCTTGCCTTTAAGACTGAGGCAGTGAAGAAGAGGACCACTCACCCACCTTTTTTGCATTAACGGGTTTGTTTGTTTTTTAAGGTGGAATAGAATCTGGCCCTTGAGTACCCTCCAACCTACACCTTTTCCAATGACAAAATCAGAAAATCCAAAACTCTACCCCAACAACTTCAAAGCACTTAAACCCAAGTGCTTCAAGAAGGCCACAGCTGATGGAGCCTCCTGAAGAATGCCTGCAAGATACTCTGTCTGGAATGAACTTGGGATCCAAAAATACTAGCAGTTTAAACAGCACCAGCAGGGAATCTTTGTACTCAATAATCTGATTTGATGAAGGCTTTTTGCTTGTAGATTTTCCCTCTTCATTTCCTTCATGCCACATTTTATGGGAAATCTTTGGTTTCTTTGTGCAACAATTAGAGGTGTTTTCCACTTGTTTTTATCATGTAGAAAGATACCTATTAATATTTTCCATCCATGTTTGCTTCCAGTGGCTCCAAAGCAGCAAGATATTACAAGTAAGTTTTGATTTTAGAGTACAGGGCTGATACAGTTTCTCTTGCAGTATGCTGTTTATTTAGATCATATTATGCAAATTAATGTCCAGTTACTTATGACTGTAAAAAACTGAACACATCAAAAAATCTTATTTGTAATAGATTTCATGTTAAGCAGAAATTATTAAATATCTTATGTAAGAGGCAATTAGCAAATATTTTGTAAACAGAGGTCAGGCCATTCTGGCTTGGAACATGAAAACTATAAAAGTCTGAAAATGTCACCTCTACACTACTACTTCTGTAGATTTGACATCTTTGCATTTAAATATAAAGACATGCCACACTTATTCAGTTGTTCTATGTATGCTCTATTTTAAAAGCACCCCTTTAAAATAAATTACTGTAACAAATGTCTACAATGAATGTGACCAAAACATAATACCAACTAAAAGACAGATCATTTACAATAAAATGTTTCTAGTACTAAACAGTTATCATACAAAAACAACTTTATTGCAGTTAGGTTCTGCACAGAAAAAGTTTGCCTGGCCATTTTTTAGAGCTATGAACTGCCAGTGATGCTACATCTCTGTTACTGTCCCGTTCTAGCTGAAGTGTAAGCAGCCAATTTGTGTTAGAGCTGCAAAAATATTACAGTTTACTATGTGTTTTTAAAAAATGTTTACAGCCAAAATTACCTCCAACCACTATTAAACTAATTTCTAAGAATATTCATCTTTTAAATCAGATAGTCACCTCGCAAAATTTACTTTTATTCTAAATTCAACATACCAGCTAACTCTTCACATACAGCATTTCTCCTTAAAGAGAATTAAGGAAAGGTTGGAAAGATTAAAGATGCTGGAGAATGAAAAGGAGGAGGCTAAGTAGTGATGAGTCCAATTTTTCCCCCCAGATCTCAGCAAACTGCACGCTGTCAGGCACACCGAAGTGGCATACCAAACATTTTTATAATCAAGAGCTAAAAATACTAGTTGGATATAACTCAGTCCTTCCGTACTCTTCTTTTGCGTACTGATTTTGTTGGACCATCGCCAGACCCTGCACTTTCATCAGCTTCTTTCATCTGAAATAAAGATTTTAGTATATTATCATCAAAACCGCAAAGCAAAAGGTAATTACAGAAACATGTAATGAATTTTTTTTAATCAATCCTATCATCTGTAATGCTAAGTAAACTTTCCAGAATGTAATCTAATGATAGAGCCCTTGTTACCACCCTTATGTTTATCATTTCCTCTGTACAGAATGTAAAAATGATGTGCAACTGATGTAGCCTCAAAAAGTTTCCCTTAATTTTCTAACCCGATTTACTTAGCATCTAGAAACAATTACTTCATTTCATGAATGCAGTGACTAAGCAACAGTCTGAACTCACGCTCCATTCCCACAGTTACCTTAAAGGTTTTAGGTATGACTTGTTTCTCACTGAGAATAAGGAGCAGCAGAGTGGAAACCAGATACCTGATTTAGCATCTTACTTGTAAATAGATACTAGATAAGAAATCTTTCCAACAGGAATTTCAGTTTGGGCAAACAGCATACCCACTTTCCTGTAACACCTAGTGCAAGCATCATGGCTTTTATTTAGTGTTATGATGTGAGAATTGTCTTGGTAACACAAACCTTTTTCATGCAGCAAGTAGGTAAGCTAGATATGCATAGAAGCTTTTTATTGGTTATGGATGAATAAATAATACTTTAAGAAAAACTGGCTAGTCACCAGATAACTTTGCACATCAAAGAGAAAAAGGTTAACTGCAGGTGCTGAACTGAAGTCAGATCTGACAATGCTGTTTTGGAGTAAGAAAAGTCTCTGGTCTCCAGCTGCCCCTAAGTTGGTTACCATGACAGAATCAAAGGTGCAGCATACTTAGAAACGGTAAAATAAAAGCTATATTACAACATCCAACCTGGGTGTACAGAGTAGTTAAGAAATCTCTTCTTGACTGCAAAGGTGCAATTTTTAAGCCTTGTTCCAGACTCATGCTGAAAGTAGCCCCCATTCAACCCAGTTGTAAACATGACACCTGCTCCTTCAGGCTGAGTCAAAGGCCACATCAATTCATTGGGTATCACTAGCACACAAACTGATGCATCCTATTCATGGTACCCTAATGAGCTGCTAGATTAAGTAAACCAATAACCTTTTTAAAACCATCCAAACACATCTTCAGAACTCAAAGATTTGCTAACCCTGCTGTACAAAAATACTGGACCCCTACGTAATGCAAACCAGAAGTTTTAATAACTATTACCTCATCAGCCAAACATGAATTCTGGAATTAGTTCTTTTTTTAAAAAAGGCAGATGTCTCAGCACATCATTTGCTGAAGTTTCTGTTGGACACAATGATAGAAGCTGGAACAATAGGTTTTGGGCTTTTTTTGCAACCCTACATAATTCTAATAACTGAAGTACTAACATTTAAAACAGAATTTATACGAATTCCTTCACTTTCCTGGTTTTATTGATAAATAGACAAAAAAGAAAGATGTGGTCATTATATTGCATGGAACAAATTTCTGTGTTATGCCATTGTGCTTATTTGCAAACCTTATTCTCCGTTTTGTAAACTCACCTCATCCTCTGACCCAGATTTATTTGACTTATCACCTTCTTCCTGGCTTCCTTCTGCAACTTCATTCTCTTCTTCCTCATCTTTATCTTCACCTTCACCTTCGCCACCTTCACCCTCACCTTCTAGCGAAAAAAGTAAAAAGTTTACAAACTGGTCTAGATTAAAATTATAGTTAAATGTTAAAAGAGAAAGCAAAACATACTGGTGAAGCAAAATAAAAACAAAAAAAATCCCATTTCAATTTTAAGCATTTACAACTCTTCAAGCAAAAATAAATCCATAGTAGTAAAAACAGATTTCTTAACTGGTATAAGAACAATTGTCAAGTTCTAATACTTTTGACAACTTCAAAACTAGTCTCTCCTCACACCAGCAAGTCATGTTTTCAGACAGCCAAGCAACATTATGGACAACATTTAACCACTGACAAAAAATGGAAGGACTATCCTTAAAAAGTCCTTGTTTTTTTTAAGGAATCTTAATAACAGTTTGATCCAAAGCAAAAGACATTAGATGGTTCAAGAAACAGATATGGCATTAACAAAAGCCTCCCCCCAAAAATGTGAAATTGAGCAAGTGAGAGAGAGTAAGAGAGTTCCAGGAAATACTCTGCATCAAAAAGCAATGAGGAAAAATAACTGGGGAAAAAGATACAGACAGCTGAGATGGAATTATACATCATGGCTATCTTCAATTAGATCAGGAAAAGGACAATAATGACAACTGACTAGAGATCAGCCCCAAACAGTATGTAACACTATCCCTGGTGGATTGTACTTACTTCTACATCCACCCCCACAGGACTCTGGAGAGGTTGGTGGATTTGTTTCTCCTTTTACTTTAACAACCTGCCATATCAATGAAGCTAACTAAACCTAATATAACCCAAGTAAATAGAAGCTAAAATTCACCGAGTCTGAAGCCTGTTTAGAGATTTATGTCAAATGAATTGGTTATCCTATTCCAGTTCCTAATGACACACACACACGAGGAAAAAAAATGCTACTTAGCACTTATTGGCAGTCTCATAGATGGGGAGAAAACTGGGCACAAATGCTTAGCCATCTTACCCACATCCATAATAGTCTAACGTAGAAAATTTGGGCACATAGTTTACATCCAGTACAACCTGTACCGTATGCAGGACTTAGAGATTTTTATTCAGAGAAGTTGAACACAGTGCTAGAGATGCCCTGATCCTGTCTGCACTATGGTTGTCACACCATTGCAACCAAAACTAGAGACATCCATCTCATTATAAAACATCACAGCTTCTACATTTCCTGGTACAGGTGTAGACTTAAAAATATTTACTCCAAAACTGGATAAATGATAGCAAGATAGTGCATCAGAAGTTCACAACACTGCTGCTCACTTTTTCTCAAGAGGATGGTCAATTTTTAGGTGCTGTGAATTTAGCACCTTTTAGAAGCACCAGCTTAACTTAAAAGGTAAAACTAAACACTAAAAGCAGCTAATACTTGATTTCCATATTCAAATATAATCTAATAACCTGTGATTGTGTTTTAAATTGTACATGGACCTCACCCTTCCTGGTGATTCTCTTCTTTTTTCCAAGATCTCTCTTTAGGGCAATGGTTTTCAACCTTTTTAGAGGCAAGGCACCCCTGTAAAGCTTTCCAGTATTTAGTAGCACATGCCATTTAATAAACCAATATGAAAATATTATGCATATTATAAATGTGATAATTCTATTAATATGTTAGTAATATTACAGCTCTGGGGCTGCAAGGACAGAGCATGTGGAGAGAGATGAGGGGGCAAAAAAAGAAGTGGGAAGACCAGGAGTAGAAAAGGAGGCAGGTCAAGGGTGCTGCAGCATGGTCCCTGCCACTGCCATGGCCAGACAGAACCACTCTCCTGCAGAGCCAGATTAGGATGTAGCTGTGACAGAAGCATGTGTGCTTGCTGCAGCCTTTCCCCATCTGACCCTGTATGCTGTCTGCCAGAAAGGAGACATGGAGGCAGCAGAAATTTGTGCCTTCCTGCAGCTCTGTTGCGGCCCTTCTCAGTGTGGCTCCAGCGTGCCTCCTGAAAACCAAGGCACATGGGGTACTTTCACCCTGCAAATGGTGGCAGCCTGGAGGTACATGCTGCTGCCACCAGACAGAACTGCTTCACATGCCACTGTTTTCTAAGGCATGTCAGAGCCAAACTGAGAAATGGCTACAGCAGAAAGGAGCACATTACATTATGTAGGCAGGCACACCTTTCTGCTGCAGCTGCTTCTCAGCTGGATTCCAACATGGCTCTTGAAAACAGAGACACACAAAGCAGTTTCACTCTGCAACAGGAACTGCTCTGGCATCATAGCACTCCTGGCAGCTCCTTGCAGCACCTTGGTTGAAAACCACTGCTCTAGGGAACTGATCCAGGGGGAAAGGACAAATGAAGGGAAGCTGTGGGAAAGTCAAGGATAGAACAAGCCATCCTCATCCAGAAACTCCACAGAAACTTTAATATTTAAAAAGAACACATTGCTTAGAGTAGGGGCATCAAACTCACCTCACCCCAAAGGTCAGACCACTGGCCCAGGACTAGCCCGTGGGCTGGACTGGGCCTATGGACCAGCCCCACATGCTAGAGCCAGTACATGTCTTGGCACAGGTGCCGCATGCCATGTGTGTCCCAAAGCAGCCATTTCAGAACCGTGCTGCACGCAGTGTCCACTTCAGCACAGGTCTGCTCCATAGTGGATCTAGCATGCACCCTGGAGAAGCTGGTGAGGGCACTGCATGCATTACGGTGCCCGCACTGACTGCTCTGCAGCTGTGCTGTCCATGCCAGCCATTCTAGCACTGTACCAGCCACTCTGACCTAGAGTGGATGTGTGGTCCTGGAGTGGCTGGAGCAAGCACCATGTGTGGTAGTCCTGGAGCCTTGCATACACCTGCCTGTAGTGCAACTCTGAGACCTATAGGCAGCACCAGGAGCCAGATGATAGGGCTCCATGGACTGTATCTTTGACACCCTGCCTCAGAGATTATCCTGTCAGCAGCCCCCTCTCCTTTAAACTGAGGAGATCTACTATAAGTGTTTCTGTTGTTTGCAATTATATACTGTATGAACAGACAGGAATTTTCTCAAGTAGGCAGATTCCCAAGCAATTTAGTACTTCATAGGTCCAAACAACACCTTAAATTGTCCAGAAACAAACAGAAAATGGTACCAGAGGGAATCACAACCTAGATCAAGATCTGAAGTAGAGGACTACTGCTAAATATTTGTACCACGGCTGCAGATTCTGTGGGGCTGAAGAATCCAATAGGAAACTTTCATGTACAACTATAGAAAGCTGTTGTCCATCACCCTGAATTCTTAATATGAACAAGGAGAAGGAACAGGAGAAGAAAGAAAAGTCTATTCAAGTCCTGGCTCAGGACACTCCCCTTTCCAATACCTGAGGGAGCATCCTTCTGTCCCATCTTCTTTTTCTCTTTTATAAGCTCACACTTCTTCTCCTCCACTTGTTTTCTCTCTGTAGGAACAACAGAATCAGCAAAAAGCAGGTATGTGCTCTGTGCTTTCAGGAATGAAGAGGCAAAAGGAGGTGAAAAGATGACATTTTTCTTATGTATGAAAGGCAGCTGATAGCTTTTTGCCTCCTGCTTCCTGGCATGTGAAAATAGAGCCATTCCATTAAAAGATGATGATGATGATGATGATGATGATGATGATATGGAAAAGAAGAGATGTCTGACAAAGAAAAAAATATTGCTTTTTCTTCTTAGAAATATAGTAGTTATCTTAAGACCTTTGAATATACTTAAAATTAGCTAGAAATTAAAAAAAAACTGATCATGTGTTTAATTACTACAAAATGTAAGACTTATCATTGGGTCTAATGAGTCTTTTCCCCTAGTGTAATAGTAACAAATAAAAATGGCCATTCTAAGCTACAAAAGGCTTACATGAATTACAAAAGGAACTGCAATTCAAGTAGTTTTCCTTTGCATTTTGCTCCTCATGTACAGATTTTCATTCTAAAACACAGTTTGGTATTACTACCCACCTTCCAAAGAAACATTCTCTTTTTCCAAATATTTCACTACTAGTGAATGCCATCACAATAAACCTAGAAAAATTAAATGGCATTCTCTCCCTAAAAACCCAAGTAGTACAGCTTATTTCAATGGATAAGGATAAATGCAGATTTGAGCACTAGAGGCATTTGTACATGTTTGTGCCACAGCACCAGTCACTTTTAAAAGCACCTGGTGCTGCGGTGCATGCATGTGTATAAATGGCACAAAGGTGTTTTAGCTCAAAAGAACACCACCACTATTTCCTCAGCACTGACAAATTTTGCTGTTTATACAAATATATGCAATTCAGCACCAGGTGCATAAGCTTGCATCAGATCTCCAGCATGTCAGAGCAGACAAATGTATGTGTATAAATGCCCTAGGAACATTCTCCACAAAAGTAATCTCCCTCCTGCTAAAAGGAAAACATTGCATTTAAGAAGTGAAAAAAATCCTAACAGTTTAATAGATTGTATTTATTTTTACATATTGAAATTGTAATCTAAGGATTATGTTTACTGTGCTTTACCTTTAAGTGAAATTTTAGTTAGTTACAGACCCTGGGCTCAAGTTGAGCTCCTGGAAGATTACTTGGGACACCAAACATTTCTATAACCTGCAGGTTCAGTTTGCCATTCTCCTAAGATTATGGTGAGCATTCAACTCACCCTTCTTACTCTAGTTTTAGGCAAAGCTGCGTGGGTTGAATATGAACAATAAAAATGTACTCTGCAATCTTATTTTTGCTTAAATTCCTGATGGTATATTGGCTACCTTGGGCAGAATTACAATTCTATCACCTTCCCGTGGCAGAAGGGCAAGAAAGAAAAATTAAAAGCAAAAGAAAGGAAAGAAATGAACAAAAATTTGAAGAGAAGAACAAGGGAGGGAGGGAACACTATAGTGAAAGATTAGCATGCATTAAAAGCCTGACTGAGGGAAAAGCCAGAAGGGGAAAGACAAGGGAAAAAAAGGAACAACAATAAGATACACACATTTCTTAATAATTTAAAAACTGGCAAATACCCAAAAAGGCTAAAGTGCCAGTGGCCAAAGGGATACCATGGTGGTGGGCTTCCTGCAGAACTTGTACCAGGAGGGATCCAATACACGTGAGTATTAAACCAGATGAACAGAGATCCTGAAATTGAGAAAATCCCAGACCACCTGTCAAACTGCAGTGAGAGAGGCCTTGGAAGTTACTCAAACTCCAATAAGAAATGTTAAAAGGAAATGCAGAGTGGACAAGTCAGGGTGGTTTTTAATTTTAACGTGAGGACTAGGAATAAACTAGATCAAAATAAGAGAAAGCCCATAATGACTCACATGCCAAACAGGCTAGATGCACAATCTGATGCTTGTATCAACAGTACAGATGCAAAAAGGCAGTTAGTGCCTGGATCCAGTTATCTGAAAATGTGGCTCAGAGTTTGAAAACAAAGTGCTGAAATACACTGTATCAAAGCACTGCTTGCTGGAAGGAACAGCACTAGAGCATCTAAAGCCAAGCAATTACCAGCCCAGGATCCAAAGACTGAAGGCACCAAATTCAGAGGTGGACAATAGAAAGGCCACTTGACACCAGGATGAAGAGATACAGATGCTGAAGCAGATGCATTGACAATCACCTGCCTCTCAACTGTTCCTTCCTCAGCAAGAATAAAGAAGAATGACTATGTTCCAACTTCAGAAGACTCAGTTTTCCATAAGTTGATGCAGCAGCTAACACACTACTGTATGCATGGAAATTCCCTTCTCACCTACAACTTCAGTGCTACCAAGAGGTCAAGAGAGTTCAGGATGGCTTAAAAGTACCTTCCATATTGGATCAAAATAATGTTCTAAGTCAAGGAAAGCCAAAGCATCAAGGCCTGGTGAACTACTAGTAACTGATTTGGCAGAATGAGACCAGGATCTCTGTAGGCCAGGGGTTGGCAACATTTATGGACAGTGGACCAACACCTGTAACCTAGCCGCTGCTGCGGGCTGCTGATCCTCTTCTGCTGTCCCCACACTCTAGCTCTCTCAAGCCCCATCCCACACTGTCCACTTACCATGTCACAAATTTCCATGACTAGTGGCTCTGCTGAACAAATCTGGTAGTGAAGTAAGGTTGGGATGAGTAGGTAAAGCTGGGGCACCAGTAATATGAAGCATGGCACAATATACTGGGATCAATGGTCGGTGGGTGGCAGTACACTGGTGCTGCAGGCTGTGGCCACAGGCCAAATCTTAACTCTTTCATTCCACAGTCCAGAGATTGCAAACTCCTGCACACAGACCAATAGGAGCCAACCTTTGTGACACAAGTTAACCCTGAGCCCTCTCCAAAAAACACTCTGATCCTTTCCCCCTGTTTGAGCTGCCGCTTGGCCTTCTGCTTCCCAATCCAAGACACCATACATAGAGGTGGCCTATGCCACTTGTGGTACACATACTGAAGGTTGGCTGTCCCCTCTGTAGGGTATTCAAGTCTTATAGCATGACACCTTGATAGCTTCTGTTAAAAAGTAAACATCTTCTGGATTCATCACATACAACTAGAGAACATCTTGTAAATGGCATCTTGCAAAGATGCTTCTCACCATGTAAGTGCCAACATTTTGGGAAATAAACTGTTATTACAGAATCATAGCTCACAGCCACATACTTGGCTTTGCACAACTTAGACCTGTTACAGCCTAAGCACAGTTCAGTCATATCTTAACAGAGTAGAACGAGCAGAAAGTTTCATATTATCCATAACTCATTAAAAAAAACAAGCAACTATGTTAGAAACATGAAACTGTCCTCCAAACAAAAAGGCACTAAAGGCAACTAACAAGAGATTGTAAGATACTGCTGATTTTCTGTTTTTTATTTGTTAGTCTAAATGAAGTGTGACAAGTGAAGCTGTTCTCCCCTTTCTAAGAGAGGTATGAGGAAAGGAAATAGGAAGGGAACAGGAGAAGGCTTGAGGGTATAAGCAAGGTGTACATGTAACCCTACCGGACACTGATATTCAAAAAGTTCCAAGCACATATATATGGTGAAGTGCAAACAAGCAACTCTCAAAAGAACTATTTAAATAAATACAACACTGGTGTTTCTTCAACCCTTACGCCATATTAGTTGGTAACAACTAGTGGTATTATTAAACTACAGTTTACAGCTCTTTGCATTTTGAAAAGTCTATAACCAGCTTGTTTTTTCATCTTACCCTCTTCAACAATATCATCTTCATTTTGTTTTTCTTCTTCTAATTCTTCTCCCCCTTGTTCTAGTTCTCCCTTTGTAATTGGCTTAGATATATCTGTTTTTTTGTAGTCAATATCTTCATCTACTTTCTGCAACAGATTAACCACAATTTAAACTTTTAAACTTAACTTTTAAGCTTGCTTTCTAATGGGAGCTATTTTAAAGGCTTATTAAAGTCTGAGTATTATCTAAAATGAGACAAATTCACTTTTCATTTATTCCAGTGATTTTTAAATTTTTCAATACAACTAAAACTAGGGTGCATGAAGCTGAGCAAATTACTATCACTATACTGCAAAACAAAAAGGGTGAAATAATATCATTTTCTTTTTTACCTTGGCTGGCCAGCAGAACAATACACCCAGACCCACAGGTAGTGCTAAGGTCAAGATGTACAGAACCCAAAGCCACGGATGGTCTTCTGCAGCAGTCATCAACTGACTAAACATGCCAGGCTGCATAAACAAAACCAACAACAAAGTGACTTAGAAAAATCCAGTAAGTTACATAAACGCTAAGCACTATACATACATGTTTTTCATTTCACAGCCAGAAAGCTTCTTTTGGGAAGTTGGTTTCTTTCAACAGCCAGATTTGCTATCTGAACAGCAATAATAATACATTTTTTTTAAAAACACTGTGGGACATTTTGGGCAAACTTGTAAAACCAGGTATCCTATAAGTAACAAAGAGCAGGCACTCAGACAAGCCAGAAAACAGGGTCACAATAAGGATCAAAACTGGGACCTCAAACACTGAAGGCAGCAAATCCCTGTATTTTGAAATGCAGAATTCATCAAAATAAGCAACGATATACAAATGCTGAGTTCAGAACACTAGAGGGAGTCCTGCTCACATATGCTAGGCCAGTATCATCATAGCATTCTGGGACACAAGCAGAAGATTTCTGCATTAAGGACTTCTTGTAGGCAGTGCAAACAGTAGGTTCATGCACACGTGTGAACAGGAGAGCAAACATGGCTCCAAGAACTGAAGCGTACAGTTTTCAGAGTTTAGAACAGCTAAGGTCCTTAGAATTACTTGAGACTGCATCAGTTTTCCTTGGCTGTTTACCCTGTCTTAAAAGCATTATATAATTAACAAATAAACATGACATCCACTCCCTGATCCAAAAGATTCTACGTTTTCTTGCCAAATAGTATTACGAATTCTGGGTGAAATCTTGATTTCACTAAAATACTGTGCTTACTCACATACCAAATGCACCTTTTCCCTCAAATTAGCCTTCCAAAATTGGACTGCATGTCTTAAACAGAGAAGCTGGTTTTGTGTCCAAAATGGAAGTATGGAGATGCTGTAAGACCTGCACACCCTCCTTGACTCCTGCTACACCCAAAGTTTAAAACCAGATGCCCGGTAGCAGTAGCCGTATCAGCTTTGTGGCTGAGCAGCTACGAGCTTCTGACAATTCAGCTCTAAAAGGGTTAAAAAACTGCAGCTTGTTGTTTGTTTTTTGCTCATGCAAGAAAGGGAAGGTGAGTGATGTGAAGATTGGGCTCTGTCTGTGCTTTATACAGTTTTAACTCTGGGCATTTTTTCCTTCATTCTGCCTTGCCAAAAAAATAAGGTACATGTTCTATTTGGGGCACGAAAATAAGCGGACTTTGTTATTGACTTTAGCAAGATCTGAATTCCCTCGCTAGATATTTACAATTTAATAGCAAGTGGATTTAGAAAAAGCTAGACCAAAAAGATGGCAAGTTACTTGAAAGCAGTAACTATTTGGAAAAACATGTAATCAACTCAACACATAGTTAACATTAACAGAAAATTCTTTCAACACCACCTCCTCCCCCCCCACTTATTTGACTAAAATGTGTATGGTAAATACTATACCTCATTAGCACTAGCAACCAGTTTCTTCACGCCCCAACCATCTGCAGCCCAACGGTCTGCCACTTCTTTTTCTGAACAAATGATGAAATTATCAAAGTAGATATCAGAGGTCATAGACCATAGCTCTAACCCAACTGCACTGACAGCAGTCATCTCAAATGGATGAAGGTCTTCAAAATAATCTGGGTTAGGAATTTTTCGAGGGCTCCAGATTCCCTAGAGGAAAAAAAAGCATACATAAATGTACATATCTATTCTTAGAACCCTTCACTCAGCTCTTCATGACTATGCAAAAGACTACTACCCCAAGAAGTACAAATCACAAAAATGAATTTGACTGAAAATCTTGAGATAAAGCCTGTTGTGTTTGTTCTATCTGGAAAAAAAAAAAAAACAAAAATAGTCAAACATTTACATGAAGGGATACAGTGCATAAAGGACAATCCTCCAAAGTGATCTCTACAGCGAAACCAGATACTAGTTAAAAAACTAGTTAAGAATGTATCCCTCCATCTATGGATATTATTCTGCAGGATTATCACTGACACCTGCAAAGTAAGGGGCCCTAGAAATTACCGCAAAGAAAAACAAATAAATAAATATGATTATTATAAAAATAATCTGTCAATAACAGATAATTAATAAATAATAAGATCCAGCAAGACAACAGCATAAAACAAGACTGGTGACTAGAAGGAACAAGGAAGATTTTTGATAAATACATGTTACACACAAACAATCATGTTACATACACAAAACACATGGGAAGATGCTTCCCATAAAAATCCACCCAGCAATCTTAACAATTCAGTAGTTTGTAGCACTTCCCCAAAACTACAAATTCTTTTCTAACAAATTAGCATATTTATTTTTTCAGACTTCCCCAATGTGCAAATTCTCAGGTTTGATCAGAACTTTTCTCTAAAAGTAAGGATTACAATTAGATCAGTGGTACTCAACCTTTTTTGTCTCAGGACCCATTTGTAAACATTGATGGCCAGTCCTGACCCAGCGCCCCTCACCCCTGACCCACTGCCCCTGCCCCCAGAGCCCTAGTGTGTGGGACAGGAAATAGGTGTGTGAGGTATGGGGACCACCCTCCCCCCCCCCACAAAAAGCCCCTTGCAGGTTTGAACTCTGACAGCTTGAAAGGGAAAAGCCATGATTTCCCACTTCTTTCTCCTTTAAAAAGGAGAATCCATTTTTAAAGTTTGTTGATTCATTTGTAAAGTTTGCTCACAACCCTTTCACATATTCTTGCAACTCACTTCTGGGTCATGACCCACAGGTTGTGAGGGGCGTAGCCAGAGCCTGGGCTGAGTCAGCACAATAAGTGGTGAACAGGGTCCTGTATGGAGAGGGGGAGGGGGTTTAAACCCCACTCCCCTCCACCTCAGCATACTGACCTGGGCTGGCATCTGGCCATGCCCTCTGCTCTCCACTCAAGCAGAGAGTAGGGAAAAACCCATCAGAGGTTGCTCCACTCCTTCCTCCCCTTCGCATGCCAGCCCAGCCTGGGGTTTGGCCAAGCCCCCACCCTGCCGCCATCTCCAGTCAAGCAGGGAGATGGGGTAAAGCCTGTTGGGGTGGCACTGCCCCTACCAGGAAGACTACTGCTGGGGTATCATGTGGGTTGGAGAGTGGTTTAAACCCTCCTTTCCCCTCTGCATGCCAGCCTGCACCAGGGTCTGCCCCTGCCCACCACCATTTCATAGAATCATACAAGTAGGGTGGGAAGGGACCTTATAGATCTTCAAAGTCCAACCTCCCTGCCTGGGCAGGAGAAATAACTGGGCTCGAATGATCCCAGCTAGGTAGGCATCAAGCCTCCTCTTAAAGACCCCCAGGGTATCATCAGCAAGTTTAAACAGGTTGCTTTTCATCCCATCATCCAAATCGCTGATAAAGAAATTGAACAGCGCGGGCCCAAGGACCGAGCCCTGGGGGACTCCACAGCCCACTTCTCCCCAGGTCAAATATGAACCATCCACCACCACCCTCTGAGTGCAACCCTTCAGCCAATCTGCAATCCACCTGACTGTGTAGGCATCAATGCCACAGTCACCCAATTTTTTAATGAGGATGGGGTGGGAGACAG
>NW_017728913.1:3177012-3183593 GCF_001723895.1 Crocodylus porosus
AAGACTATGCACCACCAATTTAAAATGATACAACCTTAAGTACCACCAGCAAATTTTTGTCATAAAGTAATTATAATAAATCTGTTAACATGTACCACCGACAGGTTGTCTGCATACTGCTGGTGGTACATGTACCACAGATTGGGAACTGCTGCAATACAACTTTTACAAATCATGAGCTGCTTTAGTAATTTGGAACTCTCAGCTAAGTTCTGCTTCCAGCTAGACCACTTGAAGGAATCATTGGGGGTAGAATTGCCACTAAGATGCTTCTATCCAATATAACTACATCTCTGTTTTCTACACGTAAAAAGTGGAAGCTACACTGAAACTTTAAATATGAACAAAACAAAGATACAGCAGCACATGTAACTGTTAAATAGAACAGGTTAAACCATCAGAATTGAATCCCAGTGCAACAGTTATGTCTGTCCTGTCCCAGTGAAGATTCATCCACCAGAAAAGTAGTTACATCTCTAGGATGGCTCTTCCAAAACCAAAGAATTGGATAAAAGTCATAGATTAAAATCTCAAAAATATTCCCTTGAAATGGGCCTATTTGTTCAACAAGAAGTCTTTTAACTGAGAAGAAAATTTGGCCAACCTATGTCCTTCATTTACAGAAAGGATAATCAAAAGAATTCAGGATCCTCACTGAAAAAGCATTTTTCTGGAATGGAAAACTACTTTTGTTCCTTAAAATTGTATAGGCATGCCAATACCTATTATAATTTACAGCTAATCTCCCTTTCAGAAAATTAAATAGTCTGAACATCCATCAGAATACACTTGCTATCATAAATTTAAATAGCAGATGATTCAGAAGTTGAGAAAAATAGAAAAGAGGAATATTATACTATATTATTTGGATTCTCCAAGCATAGTGCTTTCAGATGATTACACTTCAGTATCTCAAAATATAAAGCAAGCTAAACAATTTCTGTTTTGTGGATTACATGAGTATCCCTATCATGATTACATGGCACAATGGTATAAGGATGCCATTGCTCAAGGACTACTCAATTACTTTCCAACTGATGCAGATGGATATTTTAATAAAAATACTTTTTGCTAATTTGCATCCCTTTGCCTATCACGTTGGCCAGAATATGATGTTTCTAACAAAGACCCCTCATTATAGCCTGTATTGTACATTTTAGAAAGATCCTCATACATGCAGGTAACCTTACTAGTTTTACAAAAGCAATGATAATTGGCTGATGAAACATTCGACCATGATGTAAGAGCTAAAACTGCCCTAAACCCGACATTGCACCTGCCCCCATAGCAGCCTCAGGCTCCTGATCCCCCTTCCCGTCATGTTGCTTCTTTCTGCCACAGACTCAGGTCTTTGCCCACCCCCCCAGCTTCCTCCCATCTCACCCTCCCCAAAGTCTTTATCCCTTGCCTGACCCTGCAGCCCCCTTCCTTTTGCTCTGCGCCAGCGGGTTCCTTCCCTGCTGCAGCCTGAAGGCACTGAGCATCGCTCCAACTCAGACCTGTAGCAGTGGCACAGAGTTGGCACTGCTGCTACAGGGCTAGACTGGCACATATACTCTGTGCTCCAGACTGCAGCAAGGATGGAGCCTTCTAGTGCAGAGTAAAGGTAAGGAGGAATGTGGCAGAGGGGGAGAAGTGGTGTTGGAGGGAACCTGGGGCTTGAGGCTGCGCAAGAGCCGTGGCAGAGGGTGCAGAGGCTGGGTGGGGATAGGCAGTACCTGTGGCTGCAGCCGTGGCCCCAGCCCTGACCCAGACCCAATTTCCCCTCCACCATTTCATACTTGATTGTAAGGTGAGGGACTTCTCCCCACCACCAGTCAAATGGGGGAAAAAAACCCTCGTCTTCTAATCAAGTAAATGAGATAGCATATCTGAATAATAAGCAGGATAAAGAATACCTGGTAATTTGGATTTTCTATCATAGGTGGTTGCCATTTGCCTTTATAATTTGGATTATTCATCATAGGACGCACCCACTCTCCACAACCAGGTGCAGTCTCGCATTTTGGATTAGGAATCTGTGGGGCTTCCCATTCACCATCCATTTCTTCATCCCTGTAGAAAGAAATGATAAACTGACATTTATAGAGCTTCCACTAACAGGCTGATCTTAAGTCCAGTATCTAAACCACAATCAGAGCCTACATGTTTTGAAATACCAGAGGCAGAGACGATCCGAGCAGGGTGTGGGGCCCAGGGCAAATCAGCCTGCGTGGGGCCCCACCCCTGGATGTGTGGAAGCCGGTGGCAGTTTCGGCAGCAGAGGGTGGTGCCAAGCGGCTGGATGTGAAGTCAGCAGCAGTATAGCGTTGCCATGGCTGCTCTGTCTGGTTCCGCGGGGCCCCTCAAAGTGTGGGGCCTGGGGTGGTTGCCCTGATTTGCCACCCCTCCCCACCAGGGATGGCCCCAACCAGAGGGTCAGAATTTTGCCCAATTCTTGCCGAAGAACAGCATTGCATGATACGCTCTTGTTTTTAAAAGTGCTGCTTTTACAGTTATTTGCAAAGAAAAATTTAAAAATATAAACATTTGGTATAAAACTATTCTGTGTCTGTAGAAAGTCTGCAGCATTGCTGTAGTCTAGAGTCCAGTGGGAAATGTCCTAGTCATTATTTCAGTTGGATGACAACTCAAATGTCAATTTTGTTAAATATTTCAATTGCTTATTGTTTTAGCAGACAAGAGTAGCTAATATGCTTTTCTTACAGTCCAGAATTACTACCTATAGTTAGTTGCTCAAAGCCCTGAATATCTTCTCTTACCTAGCAGCCAAAGTCTCTGGCCTTTCCAGTGACCATTTTTATAATGCAGTTATATACTGGGAATACAAATTTATACAGAACATTGAAAATAAACTGTGAGTACAGCATAAAATACATTTAGTATCAAAATAATAGGATTACTGCACAAGTTACACTTACCATTTACATACATTTTAAGAAATAAGGCCTAATAAATATTTTAACATACCTCAGAATTTTAATTTATTGCATCCACAAGGACACCAGAAACTGGACTTAAATTCTGTTCCCTGATCCCTAATTTGCCACAGAATGTCTGAGGCTTTATCTATAATACCTCTGAAAAAAAGATCTGCACAGATTGAGTAAGTTCTTACCAATCTTCTGGTTTTTCTGCATTGGGATCTGAAATATATTCTGGCTCATCATCAAGCCATCCCTCAGGCTTGACTGCATCAGTATCTTCTATTTTGGCAGGTTCATCTTCATCCCTTTAATTACAGACTGATATTATCAGAAGAAAAGGTAACTGTCTAGCTTAAAATTACAGTTTTGTTCAAAGGAGCACAGCTAACATGAAGTCAATCTGAAGAAGAATCAGGCACACAAATCATTGCAGTTTGGTATGTAGCTCCCCTCTGCATCTCAGAATATCCAAAGGAGCTAGTTTCAAGATACTACAACAGCCCCCAAACCAATGTTATAAACTTGCAGTTTCAGAATAAATTTTTCTTATGCTCTTTTCTCTTACTGCAAGACACAATCTTCCAATTAAAGAAAATGATTACAGTAGAAACCATGAAATTGGCTAGACATAAATAACTGTCAAATGCATAATGTAATACTGCAAACCCACAAAAAATTAATAAACGGCTTATATTTGTACAGAAAAATGGAATATATTTTCACACCAATCATCTGGTTTGACAGCACTGGGGTCAGGAATCTTTGCTCTCTCATCCCAGTCATCAGGCTTTTTATCATTGGGATCTTCTATTTCTTGTGGAGGGTTTACTGGAGGAACCAAATCTTCAAGCAAACTTCCTTTGCTGACAACTGTTTGGTCAATTGACATTTCAAATGTATCATCTGGTTTCAGCACTAAAATTACAACAAATATGTTAAACAGAAATGAAATAAAGGAATTGTGCATTCTGAGAAAATTTTTGCTTAAAAGGTATAGGTATGTGCATGCACACACAACCTCATAAACAGCAAATAATACACACATTCTGAAATCTTTCCTGAGATACTTGAAGAACACTTTTATCACCAGTTCTGCACGTTTAGTCTCTCCCCCATTTATTTAGTATTCAATGCATTTGTTTTCTCTACCAAATAACTTTCATTTAATTTCTCCCAAAAATGAACTCAAGATACATCGTTAACAAAGTACAAGTTAGGCAAAAATATTTAATCTGTTTTGGCCTTTCACAATAGTCATGCCCTGTTTTGTCACACACCACTGTAGAGTCAGCTGTTCAAAAGCTATAAATTGCCACTTGATCATGCACAATCAGTGAGGTCAGTGGTCCTGTGCAAAAACAAAGTATGTAATGTATTAATCATAATTGGTATCATAGTGCATACTCATAAGGTGACTGAATTAAGGCTGCACATTAATTCTGACATTTATTTACTTTTTTGTGTAAACTCTAGGGTTGTTTTTTTTAAGCAAACTTAAAAATCTCATAATGTGGCATTGTACCGACAACCACATGGAATCATTAGCAGAAGCAGGAACTTTAGATTCAGTGCCTATATGTCTGCCACTTGAGCCAACCACCTGGCTTCTAGTCAGTTCTCCACACACACATACTTCTCTCAGAACCAGAGTATTAATCTTCCTTCACAATTCCTTCTCTGAATTTCAGTCTCCCATCCAATTCCTTACCCCAAACTAGTCCTTAACCTTCCCTGCAGTTCAGGTTCCATGTCTTGTTCCCTTTGTATTTGAGACTTCCTTCTCCCTGTTGATTGGGCTCAACAGAGGGGCAGTAAGAGCACAAGAGTATCTCCATACTTAGTTTGGGTGCCTGGACCTGGATCTAGCACATCTCTCAGAATCCTAAAACTATAAAATGAGAGAAGATGCTGTTCCACCCCAAGGTAGAACATGCCCAAAGCAGACTAAATATTCAGGGAATTTAGCTGCTAACATTTAAGAGTTTGTGCAGTTTTTCACCCCCTACCCACCACCACAAAACCACCTTCTGCTACCAAATTTCAATCACTATTTGAAAAAACAAGGGGCACAAAACAAGATTTGTACCAACTCTTATTCTCTGATACAACTGAAATTTTCCCAAAAAACAGTTCACAACAGTGCTGGCACTAGGCATAAAAAAAATAATGCCCACAGACTTAAGCAGCCAAAAACTTAGTTTTAAGAAATGGGAAGTATTAGGCAGCTTGACTAGGCAATGCTACCAGCCCAACCTGGGTGTCAGAAATTCATAAATAAAACACCGAACACTAAACATGTTAAAACAACCATTCCACTGCATAACTATACAAGTAGCATGACACAAAATACTATTCTAAAACAGGTCTGTTTTTTATTATTCTTATTTTGATCTCCAGTTTCTATAGAATCACAGAAAAGCAAGATTGGAAGGTCCTCAGGAGGTCACTGAGCCTAACCATGGCTCAAAAGCGAATCCCCTGTCTAAGCCATCCCAGCTGTCTGTCTAACCTGCTCTTAAAAACTTCTAAGGATGGAGATTCTACAACCTCTCTAGGCAGCCTGATCCTATGCTTAACTACCATCACAGTAATACAGTTATTCCTAATATCCAACCTAAATTGCCTTTGTAGCAATCCAAGACCACTGTTCCTTGTCCTTTCCTGATGAGACAAAGACTAGTTTATTATCCTCTTTATAACCACCCTTCAAAAATGGACACAGTACCTCCAGGCAAGGTCTCACCCATGCCAACAGAGTAGAAGAATCTGTAACTAGGTTTGACAAGATGGCCAGTTGGCTGGTCAAATAATGTCAATTAACTGCAGTCAAAAATGACAAATATTCCATGAACCAAGAATGCCCTTGTGTGGGTGGCAGCCTATGCTTTTTACTGTATCGTACTGTTCTCTATTAACAATGTAAGGAGTGAAGGCTCTGTCCCTTGGTTCTGCAGGAGTCAGACCATTTAGGAGCAGGCACAATAACACTTAACTAACTTTTTTTTTCTAATTGGCATAAGTATCTAACCTTCTGAAGCTAAAGTCTCTCTCTTTACTATTCTAATAAATTAATGCTTAAAATACCTGACCATTATTTGACAATATTTGACCATTTTTGGCTGGTCAGTTGACCAAGTACTTTTGACCAGTCAAATACTCAAACCTACTATATAGTATAAATGAATTAAATTTAGACATCTGTCAAATGCAGTTTTTACTAGCTGCAAAGCTAGATTTAATAAACAATTCTGAAAGTCAAAAAATAAACTTGCTCCTGCATTGCCAGCTGTTGTTTACTAAAAAAATATATTATTTTAGCTGTGTTGTCAGTCACACGTATAACATTAGAACAGGGATGGGCAATTATTTTGGCTAGAGGGCCACTCAACGAGTTTTGGTGAGCTGTCAAGGGTCACACACGTAAAGTCCTCTAGAAGCTATGGTTTTAACAAATTATAGATAAGAAACAAATCACATATTAAGAATCAAACACCTATTATAACATATCTTAATTTTATTCTTTAAAATAATTTCTGTCCTGATTCTGAGTAGTGTATATAGAGGCGATTGCGTAACAGCTCAAAGTAAAGTCTTACTCTTGCATATTATGTGTAGTGGGAGAGATGTGAAGGGAGTGGTGTGTGGAGTGATGGG